>NC_056725.1:25780777-25812043 GCF_019279795.1 Protopterus annectens
CTGAAGTGTATTAACCCACCAGATGCGCAGTAGCAAGCCCCGCCCAAACCCCGCCTGCGAGCATTTTGACTGCACCGTTTGATTGAAAGATGCCACCATAACACAAGGTAATATATGCGATATGCCAAACACAAGTAAATTGTGTGATTGATGTGATCTGCATGGTGCTGGGAGATTAACCACGTACAGGTTACCCATGTCCATTATTATCATTACCCAATACGGTACTTGTCCGTTATCGGGGCTCAGTGATCACACAGCTGTCAGCCCGGAAGCAGTTGTTAAAGCAATAATAGTGAGATATGGAGATAATACAAATAATTGTTTATTTTATATATTTTTATATATTTTTTATGGTAGGAGTGTTAGTGTGCAGTGGTTTGACGCCAGAGTGTCTGTCACCCTTACAGAAGGTTGTCTGTCCCCTTTGGAGGGGAGGATAATGACTATACACACTTAATAGCAGTATTACAGCTAAAACCCGCACCCCAATTACAATTTATGGTTTTCTGGATTCTCGTGTTAAGTAAGTGTGAACTGAATTCACTAAATAATAACAGGCATACACAACCTTTTAGTCTAGCAGTTTTCAAAGTTTATGAGAGCAATATTTTAAATTTTTTCCAATTTTGGGAGCTTTATCCCCAATTATTGTTGGATCTGTCTGCCTTTTTTTTTTTTTTGCTATGAGCAGTTATTGTTACCACTGCTAACGGATAAGACCCTTGCTACTAAGGTTGCCACCTTTTCAAAAACCCAAAGTGGGGCATTTTGATACAAATGTCAGATTTTGCAGGCCAAAACATACTTAACTTTTTTGCCTAAATAAAAGCTTATTCTTGTAGCATTTGTGTTGCTTATTTTGTTTTGCGGTTGTCAAGCTGCTTGTGGAACATTTGAATGGAAAGGCCATTCCTGTCATTATTGTGCTTTGCTCTGTTTTTAACATTTACCGTTACATTTGCATTGCGTGTCAATCACGGCACATTGCTGTTGTTAATCCTTGCCCTCTGGCATGTCAATCACTGCAGACACGCCCATTCCTGCGCGAACTCGGTGGTGGGTTAATACACTTCAACTTCACCGGTTAGTTGTACATTTTATGTGTGAGGATATTTAAATTGTCTTTCATTATTTATATCAATCTTGAATTTGGAGTATATGTTGTAGGAAGAAATAAGTATGACTGATGCATTCAGTGTATAGTTGTGCCATGTTTGGTGCATGACTAGTAGGTTCATAGGTTTATTCTAGACTACTGACCACCAGAGTCTTTACAAGTCCAAAATCAGGTATAACTTTTAAATATTACCCTATCTCAAGTTAGTAGGCGAACAACTGGGTTTTGAACATGGATTTCCTAAAGACTAAGTATGAAACTGTAATGTTTGACATTACAGACTGTAATCTTCAGTGATTTACCAGAAAATCAAAACATTTTATAAGGAGAAGGGTAATAATATGAGGCAAAATCAGAGATAGTTGAGCAGTATGAAGTAGTTAATGACCAGTAATATTGCTTTCATATTTTTCAGTCTGATGATTTTTCTTGTGGTGTGGTTGGCCAGTTATTTTCACAGATTTCATTATTTGGGTATAATTTTTTTGGGCAGCTGTTGCATTCACAAGTTGTATATTATATTATATTATATTATATTATATTATATTATATTATATTATATTATATTATATTATATTATAATTAGTGGGGTGTAGGCAGGGGAAACATTTGTAAGGACAAGGCCAAACATATTTCTTTACTGACGTCTGACTACCGGGAACATCTAAGTGGGTAGTTGTCCACTTTTATCTAGACAAAGTTAGGAAGTGAGTGAAAAGTGAGAGTCAGGAAGTGTAAGGTATGATTAGGAAGTTGCTCATATTTAGGAATATCATTATCCTGAGGTTGGGCAAAAACCGAGACAGATTTTGGCTAAGTACTTGTGAATGGTTTTGAAGGACTGGAGGGAGGGTATCGATCTGATTGATATATATAAGGAGTCCCAAGCCTTAGCAACATGGTATAAATATAGATCATGGCCTGCAGATTTGATAGGGCTATGGACAGAAAGGTTTTTTTCCTCACTGAATCAAAGTGATGGAGCAGGAACATAGTTGTGTAGAATGTTATTTAGTACTGGACAAGCATGTGAGTAGGTGTGAAGAAGCTCTGTATAGGTTAGTTGATGGGTTTAGTTCTAACCAATGAAGGCTTTCAGTGCTATACAGTACTGGGTTCTGAAAGGGGGATTTGCTGATAATTTAGCCACCTTTTTATAGCATTCATCACATTTTGCTTTTTATGCTGACTGGAAGTTAATAGGAATGGGTGTTCCATAAACTAGTGAGGGGAAGTGTTAATTAATGGAGAGTGTAGTTGTGTTGGTGAGAGAGTTTTTGGATCTCTAAAGCATTGCAAGTTTTTGGTGACTTTTTTATGCATTTTGTATGTGCATCAGAAACGTAAGATTATAGGTTCATAGTGAAGTTAAGTACTGGGTACCTGCTCCTGCAGACCATTTTATCTAGCTAATTTACCTTTTTGTGTTTGAAATAATCTATCCCATTTGGTTATAGATTGGCCTTACATTTCCCATGGTTGATAATTACATATTATCCCTAATGAGAATAACTGGGGTCATACCATAGGTTATTTGAGTGGAGCCATGCCTAGGATAAAGCATTTAGGAGCTGCATCTGTCCATCAGTACTGTATGGGACAGTGTTTATGTACACTTGTCGGTAATCTACCAGTGTAGTACCTCGCAGGATGCGCAGTAGCAAGTCCCGCCCCTAACACGCCCACACCTTACAAAGCTACATTCATATTAATTAGCTTTCATGTAGCACATGATCAGTGCATTAAGACTGGTCATTATAGTCAAAAGATAGTACAATTATTACATTTTTTTTACAATTTGTTTTTTCTTCTACTAATAACTGATAATGACCAATTTTAATTATTTGACTCACCAGAAAATGAAATCTGGGAAGAAAGTTGCTACTGGGCCTAAACTCATGGGCCATGTTTGCAAGTTTGTTTGGAATCAGGTGTTACATCCCAATTACCAAATAACCAACCACGCTATTTACTGTACATTCAAATGTAGCACCAATATAGGTACCACAAACAAGGCGAAAGCAAATGTAGCAATAGAAGATGGTAACCACTCAACAGGTCCACCCCAAAATATTAAAACTACAAAATTAGGGCCATCAGCTATATTATTGCAAAATTAGAGCTGTCCAATAGGCTGTTCACACACACAAGAAAAGGACCCAAATGCCACTAGGTTAACTACCTGTATTTATTAAAACCGTTTTCTACAGATCGTTCTTCTGTTTAATCTAATAAACAGAGTGTAAAGCCATGTGTTTAGTATTAGTACCACTGAATCTAGAAACAAGACAATCTCTAAGTTTCGGTAACAAATAAGGGAAGTATCATGGACAATTTTTGGGAATTAAATAATACCTGAAGGAAAAACTCAATGTTTTTGCTCTGCAAACAGCCCGATTATAAAATGCAATGGTTTTGGTCAGCAAACAGCCCAATTATCCCATGACAGCTTGCATTTAATTCATAGTCATAGGAAAAACTAAACGTGTGCCTGGAGCTACAAGTTGCCCCTCTCTCGGAGCCACATTACCTTGCGGACAGCAGTTTTAGCTTTGTTAAGTTGTTGTTGTTGTATCTTTTGGCTTTTCCCGGTTAGGGGTCACCACAGTGGAACTCCAGTCTGCTAATGATTGGCAGCAGATTTTTACGTACTGAGTTGCCAGTCCTGACGTACAACCTTCAATGAAGGTATGCCCATTCACGTATGTCTCCATACAGAAGACGCTTTAGCTGACAATCAAATGGGACAGCGTCTTGCTGTGAGGCGACAACGCTACCGCAGCACCACCATGTGCCACACGATCTACCAGTATAGTACCAGTGTAGTTTTTCTAACATGTACTTAGCTCAGGACAGGGGAAATTAGCATACCTTGACTTGCCAGTCAATGTGGACACGCCCAAACCAGCGCAGAACCGCCCACGGGTACTACACTGGTAGATTACCCACTTGTCTCTCTCTCTCTCTCTCTCTCTCTATATATATATATATATATATATATATATATATATATATATATATATGCATGTGTGTGTATGTGTGTGCGCACGTGTATATTATATGTAAAATAGACACACATTTATATATACATTTGCAAAAACACATACACACATGTATGTAGGAGCTTAAAAATAGTCTTCTTGTGATCCAGCTGGGTATCCACCAGATAACATAAAGTTTACACCTAACATCTTGTGTTTGTCAAACAATGCTTGAGTGGGGTATTGTGTCAAATGCCTTAGCCAGGACAAGGTAGGCAGTGTGAAACATTTTGCCCTCATCCATTGTTTTGGTGATCTTCTCAAAGAAGTCCACCAGGTTGAGTAAGCAAGAGCTGTACTAGACGAAACCCACCTGCATTAGGTCTAGTGTCTAGAGGTTTTTGATCATTTCCATGATAATTTTTTCTATGGATTTGCATATGAGACTAGTGAGATTATGGGGCTATAGTTTCCAGGGTCTGTAGATCTTTGGACTGAGGGATGACTATTGCTGCTCAGCATTCATTAGGCATGAATCCTTTTTGGTGGCTACAGTTTAAATAGCAATCCAGAGGGCCTGATACATCATGTTTCATGCATGGGCCCATCAATGCATTGTTCTTGGCCTTACAGCAGACATTGAAGACCTGTTCCTAGTGATAGCAGGACGGTTATATTTGATATTTTTTAGAAGGAGTGAGGGCCAAAATTAGACCTGAATTTGTCTGCCAATAGTTTTTTATATCTTCTGGCTCAGTATATGTAGCTGCATTAACAATGAGCTCTGCACACATTTGTGTATTGTCTTTCAGGTTACAGATATAGCTACAATATGTCTTGTGGTTGTCCTTGGTGTGGGAGGCCAAATTTACACCAAATTTGGCTTTGGTAGACATTATTTTTACACTGAGTAGTTTAAGTTGAAAGTGCTGGATGGTACACCTCTTAATTTTTTGCCATGATTTTCTTCTTTCTGTTATACAGCATCCCAATGTTGTGATTCCACAGAGTATTTTTTTTAAGTTACTTCTGTACTTATTCCTGGTGGGTACAGCTTCCTCTATGCAGCTATTAGCATACTTGTATAACGTTTCTGTGAACAGTTGTCCAGAGGCAGCAGAGTTCTCAGGGTTTGTGGGGGCTTGAAATGTTGCCACATTATCAGGTAATAGCATGTATAGGTCTTTGAGCCTTAGAATAATGCCTGAACATTCTAGGATTAGCTGTGGTTCTGGATTTTATTTTTACTTCAAAGGAGACCATTTTGTGGTCTGACCATTCCTCGGAGGACATTACACTAAGTGATTTACAGCATTCTCCCATATTAATGAGGACAAGATCCGGTGTGTTTGTGCCCCTGTTCGGTGTAATCATAGAATCATAGGAGATCATATGCGATTACTAGGCTATTGCCCCGGAGGTCATTTTTAACCTAGCCGTTTAAACCCAATGTAATACAGTAGAGGTACTAGTCAGTACCCAAGATTGCATTTAGTTCATAGGTTCATAGGTAGGTACTAGGCTGTTGGCCCTAGGGCCTGTATAAGCCTAGCCAAAAAGGTACCCTGGCTTTTGCCACCCAAGAAAATTATTTTCCTGTGCCCCTGTCGAGCAAAGCCCCCAGAGGTGATCCCCGGAGTGAATTTCCTATTTCCCATCCAATCATCAAGATTTTTCTTGAAGAGTGCTAATGAGGAGCTTTATTTGATATAGATAGGTAGTTTATTCCAGAGTATGGGAAGTCTCTGGGACAGGATATCCCTCCAGCATGTTTTGTTTATTGTGGTGACAAGGTTTAGATCCCTAGAGCATGTAGCTCGGAGGGATTGGGATTTCTCTAAGTGGAGCATGTCCAGCAGCTCTGGGTTTGACATAGCTTTGTATGTTAGGCAGAGATTGCCTCTGAATAGGCGATATGTGACGGAGTAAAGCTAGAGTTTTCTTAGACGGTCTGCATAGGGCATCTGTTTGAGGCCAGTAATCCTCTTTGTGAGGTATTTCTGCAGGATGCCTTGTGAGGTACATACCAAAAGGGGCATTGTACTCTATAATGGCTCTAATGAGTGATGCATAGAGGGGAACACTGACCTCTTTTTCCCGGACGAGAAACCTTTCCTAAATTTATAATTGCAAAATTTAAAACACAACCCGCATTTATATGCCATTGTCACACATTATTTTAGGCTTTGTGCAGATTTCTTGCACTAAGAGTTTAAGAATTACGATTTGTGGTCTGATTTGAGGATAGAGGACATTAAAGTTGGTGGGGTGCAAAACTGACCCATATTGGTAATGACCAAATATCATTGCTCATTTCACTGTCTGGGTTCATTGCCATTTTTTATTGTCATTAATGTGTATTTATTTATATGCCACGATACCACAGCACTGGCCACTCACAATAGTAACCCAGATGACTGGATGGTGAATACAATACCCACCTGTGTGGGCCAATCCAGACACTACACCCCTGCGCCATACTGCAGACATTTTCATGTGGCCTGATGCCAAGGTATACCCTTTACCTAGCCTTGTAGTACACACAGACCCCCCCATTACCCATCTTGTCAACATGCATAACATATGGTACTCAACAGCATGCACTGCAGCTATAATCAATCCATGCTAGCAACAGTATACATGTGTGTGATGCAAGGGCTGTGTTAGTAGGTGATGCCCCTTCCCCTGGAAAACACAGCATCCATGTACACAGTATGGGCTCATGGGCTGTCCTTCCAAACAGCACCTGTTACCAGGTGGTTGATGATGACCTCATTTTTGTCCGCTGAATACACAGGTAACTTGCCATGTGACATCTTGCCTGAAAGACATAAAAATGGAAACAAATCCAAGCAACTCATACAGCAATGGTTACCATAGCTCTTAATACAGATCCCTGTCTCCTCCCATCATATCTGCAACAACAAACTGTTCACACATCTCAATAGGTATGGCTACAGCTTACCTACCATTGGGATATTTATCATATTGTACCACGCTTTGTGCTATGTGTTTGTAGCCATGTTCCCTGTGGGGACACTATCTTTGCTGGCCTGTTATGGACAATTTTACCTGCATGCCATTGTAAGGGCCACTATGGTTCCATATATGCATGTGGTCTGTTTGCTATGTGATTGCTGCACATCTGTCATTATGTGTTATTGGGGATATCTATGCATGCTGTTGGACATGATCCGGGATTGTGCGGTCTATTACTACCCACATATGTTCTATAACAGTGGCACAATAGCATTTTTAGGGAACAGTTGCCAGAAAACCACCTCTCCCACCTCATCTGCCCATGTTACCAGGCCACATCACATGTGTGACCCACCCTGGGGCCTCCTCATCTACTAGTCCTGCACTACCTTCAGGTGGAATGCATTCTGTCTGCATAGCTCTCAACCATGGAACTATCCACATGATGGCCAGAGGTATGCTTGTTATGCTTTGTCTGTCCATCACACAGGTCTTGTGTCAGATATATCACTAGCAGTGTGTGCGTTGAGTGCTATCATACATGGCTACATCCATTTGTGTTTCTGACTTCATATTCATGACTAAGGTATGTTGCAGACTATCCTGCAGCAACTTGCTCAGTGTATGACAACACTATTTCACATATGGGCCTGTGTTCCTGCCTCTGTCCTGCACCTACATACCAGGCTTAGTCCATATGACATGCAGTCGGGGTTGTTATGTAGTGGGCTGTGAGTATGTCATGCTGCCATTCCTGCCATCATTCCAGTGCTGTTGTGACCCCCACAATATGGGTTCATATATGTGTGGGCTTCATCTGCTCAAAACATGTGTGCCCTTCTGCAGTCCAGAAGTCAGTGTATGTAACAGGGTTATATGCCCCCTGTAGGTCAGTCTATGGGGGGTATGCACGTAAATAACCTAGGCTGTTACAACATGTGAGGGGTATCAGTAGTAAGCTGTCTTAAGGTGTATGGATGTACATTACCATACATTACAACTTGGGAAAATTGCTGGCCTACTGCTTCCTGCCATACAGACTGTTCTGTTTGTCAGTGTGATTGTAATGGTTTCAGTTATGTATTGTTATGTAACAGATACATCCCATTGTGTCACCTTACGTCTTTTCCCACTAGGGATTGAATACAGAGTACTGGACTATACATCTGCATTACTTACTGTTGATTGATTGTTATCCTGTGGCCCAGTCTGTCTTTACTGTTGTACTACTTGCAGGCCTTGGCCTGGACAGCTACATATGTTATGCTTTCAGATTACTGTATTAAATTATCTGCTTGAGAGTTGCATTAATCTATTTGTATGCATTTCAAAGTATAAACAGCTATATGACATAGCATATAGAACTGTGACAGTATGCAAAACTTTCCTATGTATGCAAACCTGTGTGTGTTGTCATATCCTTTGACTTCTCTGTGGGTATATGTTTCAGGCAACAATTGTCTTTTGTATGGGTGACTCATACACTGTCCATCTGATAAGGTGGCAACTGTAGGAATACTGGCTGCTCATTATGGTGTGCACCCTCTAAATATGTAGCTTCCTATACATATCTATGTGTGTGTATGTGTATATATGTATATGTATCTGCATATATGTATGTGTGTGTATATGTATCTTTGGAATGTTTATTGCTTCCACATTGTATATTCCCTATGGTCAGAGTGTACTGCACAATATGTTATTGATACCATCCTGACATCATACAGGTGGGATGGATTACTGTTAACGTCTTGTGGCCATTTTGTGTCGGGTCCTGGGTATGGGACTTGGAACAGTTGGTATTGTATTGCAGGGCAGATCTGTTTTGCTGTGGGGGAGGGCTGATATCAGTACTTACAAAACATATTTAGCTTGGGCCCCCTCACCCCCATTAACGGTGCCTTTGGTCATATATGTATTTGCTATGTTCTCTTTTATATCTATAGCTATATATATATGTGTGTGTGTGTGTGTGTGTGTGTGTGTGTGTGTGTGTGTGTGTGTATATAGTTATTTTATATATATATATATATATATATATATATATATATCTATATATAAATATAAATATATATATATATATATATATATATATATATATATATATAGATAGAAATATACACACACGCACACATACATCTACATGTATAAATACATTTCCTGTACTGTTGACTGACTGTGCTGGGTGATATGTTTGTGAAAACATCAAGATTATATATATCTGACAGGGCTTAGTGGTAAATCACTTTGGCTATGGTGTGCAGGGTCCTGTGTTGAGCCTTGCAGAGGCTGCTTATTTTGTTGCTGGGCAGTGATTAAGGCACTTTTAAGCAGTTGTAAGTGGGTTTGTGCAGAGGTAAGCACTGCTAACATCTGGTTACAGTTTCTTATACTGATGTAGCTTCTCAATTGCTTAACCTGTGTAGGCATTGCTCACCACCACACAAACAGGCTTAAACTCGATTACTGCTGCTTAAAAGTGCTTAGTCCCATGCTAATTTCTTTAAAAGAACTGAAAAAGGGTTGATAGGATAGTGGTGAAAAAGGGGCACAAAGAGGGAAAGACAGTGGGGAAAATAGCTAGGGATGTGCAGGATGGGTTTAGGGAAGGTCCATAGCTGCTCATTTCTTCTACAGCGAAAGCTGTGCATATACACTGAATTTGGAGATACATTTAGACACTTAAACCCCTGAGAGAGGCGTGAGGACAGCAATAGTATGTTGTGTAGCCAATTAGACCAGATTACATGTATCCAGTGGACACGTGTGTGAAATGGACAGCTATGTATGGGGCAAGATTTGTTTTGGGAACAGATTGCCCTTTTTTTTTTCAGGTGAGAATGGGATGTTGGAGAGGGATAGTAGGTATATTTGTGGAGGTAACTCCACTGCCAATCATGAGCGGACAGGTGATCCACTGTGGCGACCCCTAACCGGGAAAAGCTGAAAGAGGAAGAAGGTTGGGTAGGATAACAGACAACATAGACAAGACAGCATAGAGGAGTGGTATATGACATGTGGGGGGTAAACACCCTGAGGGGGAGGGGTGTTTGGAAATCGGAAGCCCATGAGCCCCCTAGTGGATACAGTGGGACTGAGGTCCCCAGCCATGGGCAGTCAGCACTGCACCTTCACAGCCACGAAGGTGGCTGGGCTGGGGGCTGAGTAGGAGGGTCAGGCTGACCCTCTAGTTGCGACACATGGCCCTCAAGCTGGTGTAGCAGATCTCCAAACTATGCGGAGCTCGCTACACCACACGCCCCGGACCTGGCGACGGGTGACAGTGTCCTGTATGCGCCCACTCCCAGGTGGGGGTGTGCCCCATCCCCTGAGGTGGTTCCACCCAAAGGTGGTGCAGGATCAGCAGACAAGGAGGTCCCTGTGGTGGGCCCCTGACGTGCTGGTGCCCGGTGCCCCGGCCAGCTGAGGTGGGACAGGTGGGTCCTCTGTGACCGGCCTTCCCAAACATGCTGTGGTGTTCAAATTTACAACATATGTGGGTTAGTAATAGTCAACACATTCCAGGATTAGGTATAACAGCATGCATAGATATTCCCATTAACCTGACACACCAGATATGGAACAGTTGCATAGCAAACAGAACACTTGCATATATGGAACCACAGTGGCCATTACAAAATCATGCAGGTACATTGATGGCAGCATGCCACCAATGTGGGTGTATTTCAACATGGCACATGCATAGGAACAAATTTAAGTATTTATCAAACAATAGGACATATGTCCCAACAATACCAATTGGGTTGTGTATTTAGTTTATTGTTGCAGATATGGTGGGTGGGAGAGAAAGGTGTCAATTAACAACTAGTATATTCCTGTAGTTCTCATTACTTTCCTAGTCAGTGCTGTGATCTGTACCTTACAGGTATTATTACACTACCCTATGGCCTTACTTTGGACAGTGGTATGGATGTAGACAATTATATGCATGAACTGAGTTTTACCTGTGGTATACACCTCTTACCTGGTATACCTGTGGAGATATCATTTGTTAACACTACCTAGTATAGTTTGTTAACACTACCTGTTTCCTACACATATTCCCAGATTCCAGGTTGATGTTATGCATATACCTGTCCATCTCTTATTGCACATACTCTGGGTATGTGTTGACAACATGCAGGTGAACCTGGACATATTTTGACTATTGCCCTCTTAAACCTTTGGTGATTTGTACAATGACAGGTTTGTTTTCATTGACATTTTCCAAATATGTAAAGGCCTGACAGTCAGTTATATGACATGAAATGTTGCCTACATGTCGAAGATTAGTACACTGATATGCCAGGGGGACAGGGTAACAGCAGGCAGATATGGGCCAATTTACTGGATGTTCTAGACAAATCTATACATACACTGTGGCGACCCCTAACCGGGAAAAGCTGAAAGAGGAAGAAGGTTGGGTAGGATAACAGACAACATAGACAAGACAGCTTACTACCACTCCCAGGATTCGGGCCATGGCTGTGTCTGCTAAAAATAGAACAGTGTCCATCACAGTTGAGTGTGCTATATAGATATTACTGTATATCTCTTCTCTGATTTCTGTCTATAAGTCTCCTGTTGTTTTACAATCTGACCTTGTAAGTACTACACTGTTATGCAGGATTTCCTAGACAGTTTTATTAGGTAGCACAGTGTGGGTCGTAGTGATGAGTAATACCTTATTATTCAGAGCAACTGCAACACTAACGATGCCATACAATACCAGAGTATACAGTACCAGTACAGGATATCAATCTTTTATTTCTAGGCACAGTTTTTGTATCGTACAGATGTGTGGGGGCAATGTTTGTTCGCACTACCTGAATGTTGCCACACATATTCCCAGATTCCACATTAGTATTATGCACATACATGTCTCACTGTGTTACTGCACACACTCTGGTCACAGCTTCACAACATAGGGATGGAGATGGGACATACTTGGCTTATTGCTCTCATCACATTTTGGGCAGTTGCTAGAGTGACAGGTTTGTTCTTATAGATGTCTGACAATCAGTTGTATTTCTTATTTGCTGCCTAACAAAGTCCAAGAAACAGGTGTAGAATAGCTAGACACACTGGTGAACCAACACGAGATTAAATCCAGTAACAAAAGGCACAGCATGACCATCCATATAAAACAGGGTTTATTACATCAAGCTTTAGAGATGAAACTCTTTTTCGTGAAAAAGTTTCTACTCGAAAGCTTGATGTAATAAACCCTGTTTTATTTGCTGCCTAAATGTCTGGGATTATCCCACTGATTTGACAGGGGGGACAGGGTGATAAGCAGACAATATGGGCCAATTTACTGGACATTCTGGACATATCTGTACAGTTGTAGGGTATGATTATGCATACAGCCTACTACCACTCCCAGGATTTGATCCATGGCCGTGTGTGCTAAAAATACAACAGTTGACGTCTCAGTTGAGTGTGCTATTTGGATTATGCTGTCTGTCTTTTCACTGCTTTCTGTCTAAGTCTCTCTCTCAGTTGTACTATGTGACCTTTTGTGATTACAACAGTCATATACAGACATTCCTACACATTTTATTTATGTAGCACAGTGTGGGTAACAGTGCTTAATACAACAGTACTATTAAGAGATTGCAACTGTACATTACCATATGAAACCAGAGTAAACATATGCAGTCCAGCAGTTAGACCTTTATTGTCAGGCTATTCTGCTTTTATTTACATGCAACCTATATGAGACTGTACCTGCCATATTCTCTGGTGTATGCAGTACATGACTTAAACAATACAGGTTTTATACAGACAATTAACGTACTACTATGTTTAGATTTATTTCCTATGCAAGAGTATTACTAACCTGCCTCACGCTGCAACAGCTGCAATCTACAGGCATGTGCTTCCTGATTCGTAGCCCACTCAACTGTCACTGTGAAAGACATAGGAGGAATATTTAGCCACACCTATCCATAATATACATGAGCTGGCAATTATTAAACAGTTAGTGGACTGATACACACAGCTGGGACATCCCCCGTCCTCCTAGCCTCTTGGATTCACTGATCCAACAGATCACCCTTTCTCCACTTCAGGTCGGCATAGTGATGCCTCACCTGCTCACCAGTTCAGGGTATGCCAGTGGCACTGGTGAGCAGTGGCGGCTGGTGACTTCAAATCAAAGGGGGGCTGCAGGAGATAGACGAATGGGTTGGGTCAATGGAAGGAGTGTGGACAACTAGAAAGGGGAGGAGCTATGCTCAAAACCACAAAAACTAAACTTTAATTAAATATGCTGCCCTGGGTGCCAAACTCTCATTATGAGAGTCCAATCAAGACAAATGAAGTGTAAAAGAATAAAAATATTTCAATGCATTGGCTGCTTGACAGCTTACTTAATATCTAGATGGAAACAAAAAGGTTGTGAGGCATGAAAAAATAAATTACTTTTTAAATACATTACTGGAATGCCAGTCAAAATCAAGTATAAGAAAAACATGCAGCACTCAGCTCAAACCGCTTCTCCTTGCACTGCATTATAATTTATATTCAGCTTTATTAAAGTACCAAGTAACATGCTGAAAGTAGCAATCTCTGTGATACCCCCACTTGTAAAAATATTTATCCAAAAAAGACCTGCTGCCTGACAACTAACTACTTGTTTCATGGGGAAAACATGATCAAAGTAAAAAATGAAAAGCAAACAAGCTCAAGATACATTGCTCAAAGGATTACTGTACAGGTTATGGACCACACATGAATGGCATTCTGTTTAGTTTACGGGTAAAGCCCTCAGAGATCACTGGAAGTCTCCAACAAGTGTAATGAGCTTCTTAAAATAATGTAATCCTGTCCTTTATTACAAATACTGTCATATGCATTTCAATACCCAATGCTTATACATTATCTAGTTAAGTATTCTCTGCATGGCAACAACAGAAAGGCTTCAATGTTGGGAATTCTTTAACAGTATGCTTATTAAAGCTTACTTGCATGTTATGATCTCAGACAAGCTTACCTGATGGTCATTAAAGCATTGCTACTTAAAACACAGAGCAACAGGCACTTTCTGAGTAATAAGCATAGATCAACTGTACAAAAATATGACAGAAACCAGACCATTCTGCAAAATCAAGAACAGATGAAAAGCCACTGTAGTACTTGTGCCTATCTTGGATGGGGGATACCCTGCACATTTACACTGCACGGGGGGGATACCCTGCACATTTACACTGCACAACTGCTCCTTGCCTTGCTTGGACACATCCAGAGTCACTACATGGGGAAGTGGGGTGCAACAAGTATGTCACAATTTGAAATGTCTCTGGCTGACTGATGGCCCCAACACATTTGTCATACCTCACCATCAGAGCAAAGCCATACATAGAAGTGGGACAAAAGCCCAAAAATAAGGACTATTTTTAAACATTGCTCTTATAAACTTAGAAAGATAATAGAATAGTAGGTCTTGTATTAGTATGAATTTTCTGAAGGATATGAAATCTGAAACTCAAATGTCTGTCATTATTTTCTAACTTCAGTCTTTAATGATTTACCACTAATTTGCCAAAAAAACAATTTTATGAAAAATGGACCAAAAATGTGATGCAAAAATATAAAATAGCCACACAATACAGCTGGGAACCTGTAAAAGAAGGGACATTTTTTAATAATAGTACTTGAGCAGCTGACAACATAAAAGAATCTACATGCATTTCTGAAATAAAAGTAATCTATAACTCTGATTGTTACAGTTATTTCTAAATTGTAAACCCTCCATGTTTTCTTCCAAAATTGCTATTTTGCGGAGGGATTATTAGGGGAAGAGCAACATTTTGAGCCAAATTCGGGGACAGTTGAGAGGTTTGGCTATGCCTAATTCTATAAAGAAATTTGTTTGTATGTACCTCTCAACCTGTTAATGCAATAAATCTGGACAAGGCCAAATATATTGGGGGAACATAAACAGTACTAAAAATTGCTCTTGTATAAACTGAGACAGTTGATAGAACAGGTCTTACTTCAGCATGCATTTTTCTGAAGGTTATGAAGTCTGAAACTCAGTGTCATTAATGACTTAATTCCTAAATGATTTTCCAGAAAACCACAAATATTATGAGGAACAAACCAAAAATAAAAAGCAAAAATCTATTCATTCTGTGAAAATCTGGACAGTTGGGAGGTATAGTTCACCTGGGGCTGTCAGAGTTTGCCGCCCTTCCTCCTCACAAAAGCATGGTCGAATGGAGCCCTCCCCCCTGCAGCCATTCCAATGATCCATTACTTGGCTATATTACTCCATTTACCATAAACATTAATGTGCATACTGCTTTACTTCTATGATGATCTGGATTTCATTTGAAAGTTTTATTTTGCATTTTACAGCACAAATACTAAGATATCTGCTAAACAAAGCAACGCAGTCTCACAATGAAAACAGGCTTAGCATTAAAAACTTCTCTGCCCTTGAAACGCACATTCAGTGAAACAGCATTGAAACCCACATTCAAAGAAAATACATTTTGCCAGTGGCAGATAAAGATTAACTTTGGGCTGTTTTCAAATCATAGTCCCCTTGCACATGAAACATACATGTGCTCTTTGATACACCTTCCTGATTCTACTAAATTATATTCCTTGTACAATATAGTACAGTTGTTAGACGGCATTTTAAATTTATTGTTTGGAACATTTTTCCAGTAAACAATGAAACAAAATGCATGCACCAATGACAAAACTACCCAATTCAGAACATTTCCATCATAAAAGTCTACTCAACCTTCTACAGTCCACCAGTATCAGTAAATATGCACAATCTCTGAAGTAGTAAAAGTCATCTAAATAATTCCACATTAAAGAAATCTGTAACAATGAAGAGGTTGCTGCTAGCAAACAACTTTATATGTCACTGTTTATTCATCTACAAATAAAGTGCCTGTTGCCCTTGAGGAATAAATTGCCTATGTTGCATGCATTAAAAAACAATAAAAATAAGCTAGTAATATCGCAATAGGGACTGTATGGCAAACTGATAACAGGTTCATAGTTACTACTCTAGGTATCTTTGCCAAGAAGACTGCAGCATCCACCCACTTTACAACACAGTACAGTATCAGCAATGCATCTATCTACTGTGGGAGTAGAACCCACAGCCTTCTGCATCAAAAGCAAGTACACTACCTGTTGTGCTATTAATGCAAGCAGACTCAGAATAAGCAGCACTAAAGTTTTGTTCCCCTGCAGCTCTCAGCTCCTTGTAAAATCTACTCGACACGCAGTTGTATCTCTGAACTTTGCAGCACAAGAAATCTGGAAAAAGCCAAAATTTATTTGGTGGGGGGAGACAACCAGGGACACATTTTAAACATTGCTTGTATAATGTTGGAAAGTTGCTAGAATAAAATGCTGTGTTACCACCATACATTTCACTGCCACGTCTTTAACCCAGGGGACCCTGTGCAAAACAGTCAGAGAAACATACCACTATGCCAAATCAGCTGTTTTGTAAAAGAGAGGAAGATGAACTTAAATGGCTAACATTTAGTGAATTCAGTTCTCAGCATAGCTGTCAACCTCTTGGCACAAAACACCTGAACAAAGCCAACAATGGGGGGGAACACAGCCCCCAAACATATTCAGTGAATTCAGTTCTCACTATAGCTCTCAACCTCTTAGCAAAAAACATGTGGACAAAGCCAGTAATGGGGAGGGATACAGCCCCCAAACATTCAATGAATACAGTTCTCACCACAGATAACTCTCAACCTTAGCACAAATACCTGGACAAAGCCAATAATGGGGAAATACAGTCCCAAAAATAGGGACAAACTTCAAATATCCATGTTATAAACTTAGACAACTGCTAGAACAATTTTGTGTTACCATGTACTTTTGAAGTCTGAAATTCAAATGCCTATTTTTTAAACTTTTAACCAGGAAACTAGTCTGACTTGGAACAAAAGACAATTTTCAGCAGAGTAGAGAGAAATGCCAATCACATCTTTGCAAGTAAAGAGAACATACAGATACCACACAGAAGGCACCCCAGCCAAGAATCAAACCAGAGAACCTGTAGCTGTTAGGCAACAATGTTACCAGTGCACTACTACACCACAGACTCTGCAAGGAAAAATGTAGATACAGAAACCACAGATTTTATGAGGAACAGAACAAATATGAGGCAAAAATCTGCAAGTTTTTTTTAGAAATGGTGGTGGATAGTGAATTCAGGTCCTTGCCACCTGCATCCAAGGTACAGAGTTCAAGCCCGAGTCTCTATCCACCACCATTTGCTCTCTCTAGCCACCAGTATATAGTAACTGGGTCATCACACACACACACACACACACACACACACACACACACACACACACACACACACACACACACACACACACACACACACACACACACCTGATGTATGTCTGACCAAGCAGCAAAACCACCTGAGCAATCCTGTGACATGGAGCAATCCAGCCAGTGACCAAAACCTGCTACACCTACCTCCTGAATGAGCCTGTGCAATGAAAGTCCTGTGAGAGCAGCTCACCTTTCTCAGTCCTGATTGGATCTGCCTGCAGCTGAAGCAGTCCAGACCTCCTCTTCTGTGCAGTCGTCCCTTGCACTGATTCCTGGGTGCATTTGCAGCAATGATTGCTGGGTACCTGTGTTTGTCTATCCGGACTGCAGTCTAGACTTGTGGTTTTTTTTTCTGTTTGTTTTTTAGTTTTACAGATTTTTCTTTTTTTTTTTCTAGGTGGGAGGGCTGCAGTCCGGCAGTCCGATACCACGAGCTGCCCCTGCTGGTGAGGTCATGGGCGAGATGGTCCCAGGCTTCCGCTTTGTATTCATAACCCTGGTACTGGTCCTGCAGCAGTCTCTGGTCATGTTCTTTCACAAGGAGTCCTGCCATGACTCTGGACTTCTGGATGCCCCCAGCGCTGTGTCTGAAAGCACCCAAACTCTCCCATACCAGTCATAGTGCCTACAGGAGAAAGCAGCAACCAGTTATGAGATGTTTTCCTGCCTATTTGGTTTAAATAGGGTCGATTTCCCACACTTTGTTGTGATTGGACGGTTTTAAAAATGATAAGCTATGGGCAAACCTGCTTGGTTGGCATTACTTAAAGGGGTATACCAATGGACAAACTGAGTTAGCTGGTCTACACATTGCTTACGCATAATACGCTGGGCTGTCTAATGCTTAGTGTTGCTTAATTTTTAATTTGCTTACTATTTGCTTTTTGGCATTGATTTATTATTCATTACATGTTATATATGTGTTTGGTATCCATGATTCATGTGTACGTACACTGTATGAGGTCCTTGTGTTTATTAGGGGATTTCAATACTTTATTACAATGACACCTCACATCTGGGCTTAATGCAGTACTCCAGTTCACATATTTATGTTATGTAGTAGGTTATACAACATAAAACTGTATATCGATTCCTTTCACATGTTGAGTTTGATTTTCCTATAGTGAGGATCTGTCTGGTGATACCTCAATCCTATGTACTGGTGGGATGGCTTATTGGTTAACTACTGTGACTATAGTGTACAGTGTCCTGGGTTCAAGACCTGCAAAGGCTGTTTATTTTGTTTCTGACCAGAACAGCGGCTGTTGCATACAGAGTGATTACGTCACTTTTAAGCAACTGTAAGTGGGTTTGCGCGATGGTAAGCAATGCTAAACTCTGGTTAAATATGCTTACAGAGAGTTAGCTTTAATATTGCTTAACCTGTGTGCGCATTGCTTACCTCCACACAAATGGGCTTAAACCCACTTACCGCTGCTTAAATATGCTTACTCTTGCTTAATAGTGCTTACTCCCGCTTACCACCGCACTAATTTAGACAGTAATGTAAAATGTTTTTTTGGAAGGTGGTGGATTTGGAAACCCTATGGATTTATCATTCATTACACATTGTACCTTTGATTTGTATCCCTGATTCATGTGTACATGTACTGTATGGGACACTTGTGATTATTTGTGGATTTTACAACATTATAACAATGACACCTCACATCTACATTTTATGCAGTACTCCAGTTCATGAATATATGTTAATTAGTAGGTTATGCAAAAAAAATATTGTTCATAAAGGGATTTGACATGGAAAATGGAATGTACTGGTGTGGGACTCGAGCCGGGAATGGCTGCTCATAAGGCGAATGCTCTGCCCACTACACTATTGCAGTACTACTTTATTTTCATATATCTTGATTTTTATCCTAGTGTGTCATTTAAGCTGCAAAAAACATAGCTAAGCAATGGGCAAACCCCCACAACTACAGTTAAATTTTATCTGTTTGATTAAAAAAAGAAGCTTGTTTATATTTTATATATTAACTATTGCTGTTATAAACTGGGAGGGGGTGTTGCTGGGGGTATGCGAACACCTATGAGCGGTCTCACTCATTCTTATTCCTAAACTGCTGTTCTTGATTGCAGGGGCATGATTATTCTGTGAGCTCTGCTCTCAGACACACCCCCTGCGCTCGTACATGCTCCGTATTTGTTTAGGAACTCAGGCAGTGTACCTTCATTAATATGCCTGGCGTGCTGCCGTCCTGCTCCTAAATGTTTGCTTCTGTGCAGGACTAAGCTAGTCCTGCACGGAAGTATAGTGAATCCAGGGGCTAGTCTTCTCAATTCTGATTATACATTATGCAAATAACTTCTTCCATTGTTTTACCACAAAAATAAAGCAAAGTTATGGGTGTTGTGACTCTGCATCTGTCCGGTTCCCCTATCCCTTAAATATGGGTTGAACAAGTGCATGTCTCCAGTCTTAAGGTATGGGTCTCTGTGACTCTGGGTTTGTCCTGTTACCCTGTCCTTAAATATGCGTTGAGCTAGGGCATGTCTCCTACCACAGTGTGTGTGTGCGTGTGTGTGTGTGTGTGTGTGTGTGTGTGTGTGTGTATGTATGTGTGTGTGTGTGTGTGTGTGTGTGTGTGTGTGTGTGTGTGTGTGTGTGTGTGTGTGTGTGTGATTGTATATATATATATATATATATATATATATATATATATATATATATATATATATATATATATATATATATATAATATATATATATATATATATATATATTATATAGCTATAGATATACTGTACATATGTATAATTTTCTATTATAGGTTTATAGGATGATACTAGGCTATTGGCCCAGAGACCCTTATAAACCTAGCCAAGAATTTCACCCATGTTCTCTCAAAGTCAACACCTGTTTCCCCTGTCCAGCAGGGACACAGTTGGGATCCCAGGGGTATATTTTCTGCTTCCCATCCAGGTTCCTTTTAAAGAGGGCTAGAGAGGTACTCCTTGACATTGAGAGGGAGACTATTCCACAGATGGGGGAGTCTTTGGGACACAAATCTATCCTGCTAACAAGTATTATTAATATCACAGGCCAGGTTAAGGCCTTGCATGTGGGTTGCACGAGTGGAGTTTGTCTTATGGGTATGCAGGAACTCCATCAAGGCTGGGTCTGAAATGGCCTTGTATGCCAGACACAGGTCACCTCTGAGCAGTCTGTATGAGACTGAGTAGAGGGACAGGGGTTTTAGCCTATCTGTATAGGATAGGTGTTTGAGACCCTAGATTTTCCTGGTCAGGAACCTCTGTTGTCTCTCCAACTGCTGCATATACTTGGCAAGGTATATGCCGAAGGGGGCATTGTACTCGATAATGGGTCTGATAAGGGAGGAGTACAGGGATGTTTTGACCTCCTTGTTCCTGGATGAAATACCCTTATTTATGAGATGGGCTATGTAGAAAGCCTTCCGTACAACAGCGGCAACGTTATGGTCAAAAGTCAGGTTGCTATCAACCGATGTGCCTAAGACCTTCACAACTGATCGCATGCTTAATACATTTTTATTAATGTGATAATTAGTGGGGATGACATTATCTGCAAAGATTATAATGATGCATTTCTTGGCATTCAGTTTGAGGCTTTTGGCACCAGTCATTAGTTTGGGTAAGACCCTCTTGGAGGATGTTCACATCACTAGGGGAATTTAAGATTTAAGACAGCACCCAGCTTGTAGTCATCTGCAAACCTGGTCAGCCACAGACCACTGGTTTTGGCTTATACCTCAGAAAAGTATATCCAAAACAGTAGAGGCCCCAACACCGATCCTTGGAGTACACCACTCGTTATGGGTTTACTACTAGAGGTGGCTTCCCCTACTTTGACTGAGTGGGTTCTATCAGTGAGCCAGTTAGCTACCCATCTGGTAACATACGGGTTGATGCCTAGCTGGGAGAGTTTATCTATTAATGCCAGAGTGGGGAATAGTGTCAAAGGCTTTGGCAAGGTCAAGGTAGGTGCTGTTCACCGACTTCCCCTCGTCCATGTGCTTGATGACTATTTCAAAGCAGTTGTCCAAGTTTAACAGGCATGATCTCCCTTTGACAAAACCAAACTGTGTGGAGTCAAGCTTTTGGAAGTTGCCAATGTCCTTGCTTATAAGGTGCATGATGATGTCACACAGGAATTTGTGTGTAAATTTTTGAAATTGACTATAATACCTTAGTGAGGTAGTATATTGATTGCCTTTACCAGCTAGAGGTAGGCAGTAAACACTTTTTGTCCATCATCCATGCCTCAAGTGGCCTTGTGAATGTAGTGCACTGGATTTAGCAGCTGCAACCTACCCTTTACAAAACCAAACTGGGATAGGTGCATTGTTTGAATATTTCCTGTGTATTAATTAGATCCATTATTATTTTTTCCATGGACATTTTTTTACAAGTAGTCCAACTTGTGGGTCTGTAGTTCACTAGGTCTGTTCATGGTACAGCTTTATGTAGAGAGATGACCTTTGCTGTCCTGTATTCCCTAGGGATGAGGCCTGCCTGGTGACTGTTGCTGAACAGACATTGTAGTGTGTCTGAGGGATCATTTTTCAAACTATATAGGAGACACCCCGGGCTGTTATTACAGCTCATTGCTGTAGTGCATTTATCTTGGAAGAGTGCAGTGAGGAACAGATCTTTAATAACACAGAGTAGAGTAAGTAGTCATGTTCGAGTCCGATGGACTTTCTGTTCTGCTTATACCTTACTGTTGTAATATCACTGTTTTGAGTAAAGTTAATGTGCTCTGCTCTATCTTGCACACTGGTAACTACTGGAGCCAAAGAAATGTTTATGCCAAGGCCTTTCTCTCTGGACTATAAGTTTGAGAGGTATGTCTTCAATTGCAATTGGAATGTCATGTAATTACAAAAAAATAAATCTGATATTGTTAATCCTCGTTCATTCCTTACGCATGGGTATCGGCACCGAGCTCGGAACCTAGCCGGCCATTTTCCAAGCTCGCGTCAGCTTCAAACTCTCAAGCTAAACTCTTACCCACAATCCCCCTCTCCCTGTTACCTCAGATTTCATTTGCCGCGTTGCCATCTGGTCGTGTCAAGTTACTTCTCTTGAGCTAAGTACAGTCAGTTGTTGTTTAATTGCTTTACAAATTACTTTTCTGTCAGAAAAGTTGATATTTTCTGTCTCTTACCCTATCGCATCTAGCATTCATAAATTCCTCAGGTTTTTCTGTCTTTTACTTACTACTTTTACCATGAGGTATTTTCTCTTTACCATTGTTGGTAACCTTTCCCCTTTTCTCTCTCATACCTTCGGGTACTCTCTTGTACCATTGTTGGTACTTTTCTATTAATTAATATGGTAGATAAAAAGGTAGTCCGGGGTTTAAGCGGTGTTCTGATTGTGGATACAAACTGCCTACTTCTGATGCACACTGTTTATGTGTTTATTGTTTGGGAGCTTCCCATTTATTTGTTGAACCACCTTGTACTATTTGTGAGAACTTTTCTAATAGAACTTTGTTAGAAAGGAAAAACAAGCTGATACTGAAGGGACTTCTAAAATCTCCCTTTTCAGAGGTTATTTCTGGGTTCGAGGTCTCAACCCCTCCTAAAGCCCATAAGAAAATGGATGTTTCTACTAAGGCTAAATCCTTGCCTTCATCCCTGGCTGTGGACTTTCACCAACTAAAACCTAAAAAGGCAAAATTTTCGGCTCCAGCGCTCTCTGTCAGCCCCAGTGCTTTTGGTGCCTAAACCTTCGGCACCGAGACCTTCGGCTCCATTAGTGATTTTGGCTCCATCCTGTCCTGCAGCCTTCTATATATTGGGACCGAGGGGCTCCTTGGTTCAGGCCATTACCAACCGTTCAGTCGGTGCAGACCTTGACCGTGTCGGCTCCGAGATATTCCTCGGAACTGAGGCCTTTATTGTTGACTCCAGTTTTGTCGTTCCAGCTGATGTGGCCTGCGGCCTTATCTGCACGCTTCTCGGCCGGTGTGTGGGTATGTATCCTTGGAATGTTTATTGCTTCCACATTATACATTCCCTATGGTCAGAGTGTACTGCATGATATGTTATTGATACCATCCTGACATCATACAGGTGGGATGGATTACTGGTAACGTCTTGTGTCCATGTTGTGTCGGATCCTGGGTATGGGACTTGCAACAGTTGGTATTGTATTGCAGGGCAAATCAGTTTTGCTGTGGGGGAGGGGTGATATCAATACTTACAAAATATATTTAGCTTGGGCCGCTTCAGCTCCATTAATGGTGACTTTGGTCATATATGTATTTGTTATGTTCTCTTTTATATCTACAGATATATATCTGTATATAATACAGGTAATAAATATATACATTGCTCTCTCTCTCTATATATATATATATATATATATATATATATATATATATATATATATATATATATATATATATATATATAGACATATGTAGACATATAACACATATGTAGACATATATATATATATATATATATATATATATATATATATATATAGATAGATATAGATATTTATATATATATATATGTGTGTGTGTGTGTGTGTGTGCGTGTGTGTGTGAGTGTGCGTGTGTGTGTGTGTATGTGTAGACATACATATCTACAGATGTATGCATATGTGTGTGTATATATATATACATATATATATATATATATATATATATATATATATATATATAAAACACGCACACACATACATCTACATGTATAAATACATTTCCTGTATGGTTGACTGACTGTGTTGGATGATATGTTTGTGAAAACATCAAGATTACATATATCTGACAGGGCTTAGTGATAAATCACTTTGGCTATGGTGTGCAGGGTCCTGGGTTCGAGCCTTGCAGAGGCTGTTTATTTTGTTGCTGGGCAGTGATTAAGGCACTTTTAAGCAGTTGTAAGAGGGTTTGCATGTAGGTAAGCACTGCTAACATCTGGTTATACTGATGTAGCTTCTCAATTGCTTAACCTGTGTAGGCATTGCTTACCCCTACGCAAACAGGCTTAAACTAGCTTACTGCTGCTTAAAAGTCCTTACTTCCGCTTTCCCCTGTGCTAATTTCTTTAAAAGAAATGAAAAAAAGGTTGATAGGATAGTGGTGAAAAAGGGGCACAAAGAGGGAAAGATGGTAGGGGAAAATAGCTAGGGATGTGCGAGACAGGTTTAGGGAAGTTCCATAGATGCCCATTTCTTCTACAGCAACAGCTTTGCATATACACTGAATTTGGAGATAGATTTGGACACTCAAGCCCCTGAGAGAGGAGTGAGGACGACAATAATATGTTGTGAAGCCAATTAGACCAGATTACATGTATCCAGTGGACATGTATGCGAAACGGACAGCTATGTATGGGGCGAGATATTTTGTTTTGGGAACAGATTGCCCCTTTTTTTTTCAGGTGAGAGTGGGATGTTGGGGAGGGATAGTAGGTATATTTGGGGAGGTAGGTTGGGTAGGATAACAGACAAGAGAAACAAGACAGCATACAGGGGTGGTATATTACATGTGGGTAAACATCTTGATGGGGAGGGGTGTTTGGAAATCGGAAGCCCATGAGCCCCATAGTGGATACAGTGGTACTGAGGTCCCCACCCATGGGCAGTCACCACTGCACCTTCACAGCCGCGAAGGTGGATGTGCTTGGGGCTGAGTAGGAGGGCCAGGCTGACCCTCTAGTTGCAACATGTGGCCCTCAAGCTGGCATAGCAGATCTCCGAACTCCCTGCGGAGCTTGCTATGCACCACACCCTGGACCTGGCGACGGGTGATAGTGTCCTGTCCGTGCCCACTCCCAGGTGGGGTGAGCCCCATCCCCTGAGGCGGTTCCACCCAAAGGTGGTGCAGGACCAGCAGACGAGGAGGTATCGGAGTGGGCCCCAGACATGCTGGTGCCTAGTGCCATGGACAGCTGAGGTGGGACAGGTGGGTCTGCTGGGGCCGGCCTTCCCAAACGTGCTATGGTGTTCAAATTTACAACATATGTGGGTTAGTAATAGTCAACACATTCCAGGATTAGGTATAACAGCATACATAGATATTCTCATTAACTTGAAAGACTAGATATGGAACAGTTGCATAACAAACAGAGCACATGCATATATGGATCCAGGATCCGTACAGATGCTCATCTGCATCTTTCACCGAATCCCAAATTGGTGAGCATACTTGTGCCAAAGTGCTGTTCACTGAAGCAGCACTTTCGCGTAAGTATGCTTGATGTTCCGGTCGTACTATGGCACGGTAAGGGAAAATTCCCTTTTCCCAACTGCAGTGTGACCTCAGAGTGAGAATATTAAAGTAGGGGGGGCATGGGGGGCACATCCCCACACATCGGGGGGTGCAGGGGGGTTTGCACTCTTGCATTCAAGTAGATGTTGTGTTTTTTTTTAACATACTTTAATGAAAGCGCTTTTTTGATGAAAGTGCTTTCGTTAAAGTGTGTTCGGTGGTAATGGATTCAGGCTTTTCATCTTTCGATCAAAAGTCCTAGATCCATGGACCCACAGTGACCATTACAACAGCATGCAGGTACATTGATGGCAGCATGCCACCAATGTGGGTGTATTTCAACATAGCACATGCACAGGAACACATTTAAGTATTTGTGAACCAACAAACAAAGGGAAACATGCTCCAAAAGTCCAAAATTTTAATAGCAGGCAACAAATAAAAAAGTTTAAAAGAAGTCCAGTACCAAAAATCCAGGTAATAATGTTAAGCGCTTTTCGTTAGGCAGACAGTCTCCTAACTTCATCAGATAATGACACCCTGGATACCAAAGCATGTTTAAATACTTTATCAAGTGCCTAATTGATGCACTTAAGCTTGCTCACATAATTAAAGGCATACTACTAACACTATTAAACTTACTGATGTTCAGGTTAAATAAGATATAACTCTTTTATGAGTTTACATTTATATAAATTCACTTAATAACAAGAGGTGTACATGCCACCCAGTTAAATATTGTCAGTTGTGGTTTAAGTTAAAAAGCTCTCACACTTTAAAAAAAAAAAAATTATATATATATATATATATATATATATATATATATATATATATATATGAGAAAAATATGTATATACAAGAGTCCTAAAATATACACTAATCAGAAAGGTTGTCAGAAAATTATAGTATTATTAAAGTTATTGGTAGTCTTAATATAAAGCCAACCATAGCATGTTACAAATATTATCTCATGAGGTTCTTAAGTTTTAACACACATAAAATGGAACTCATTTCATTAAGCCCCGGTGTATGGCATGAATTAAGACTTAGCTGCCAGAGAAGTTCTAGTTTCTCTAGTCTAAGAGTGGGTGCCCCCCTCTGGCATCTGTATCTATTGAGTCGATAACCCTGAACTTAAAAGCATGGTTTGGGTATTCGATACAATGTCTAGCCAATGGGCTCTCAATTTTTCCTCTAGTAATGTAGTAGATGTGTTCATAAATTCTCTCCTTGAATTTGCGATCTGTCTTCCCTACATAAAAGCTGGGGCAACACTGACACTCGGCTAGGTAGACTATAGCTTTAGAGTTACAGATAAACTTGTTCTTTAGGAAATAATCATGTCCCCTAATAGTACATTTTGATGCCATGATAACATGTGTTACACTGGTTACATGCTTCACACTTAAATGTCCCTGGGAAGCCTCTAATGGTTCTAGTGCTTCTTTCAGTGAGTTTTTTTAAGTTCTTTCCTTTCCTCTCCTCCAGGTGACAAGGGGTTTATCCCCTAGTTTACTTTGTATGTCTCTATCGGATGTTAACAACTGCCAATTCTTTCCCAATATTGTTTTCAAAGCTACAAAGTCTAGTGAAAATGTAGTCACGAAACTCAAAGAGTATTGCACACTTTGCGGGCCAACACCATTTATGGCTTCAGGGCCCCCTATTTCAACCTCTTCTGTGGTAGCAGTTTCTATCCTATGAGATGTAATAGCTACTTGAGATAGGATAGGTTTAAAGTGGCCAGGAGCACGTTTTCTACTGACCTCCCCTATAAGGCCTCTAATCAAGTCATTGGGGTACCCTCTTTTGAGAAACATAGACTTTAATAAGAGTTCACATTCCTTAAAGAAATGATGGTCCTCCATTGTCATCCTGGCCGCTCGTACTAGTTGGCGTTTTACGACACTTTCTTTCTGGCATGTAGGGTGGAAACTAGTGTAATGTAAAAGTGAGTTTGAATAGGTGTTCTTCCGGAAAATACGTGCAAAGTATTTTTTTCCGGAGTCTGTCTTTTGTTAGTTCAACATCCAAAAAACTCATAGTGTCTGTGTGGAAATTACTAGAGAATTTAAGAAAGGTAATGGACTTGTTAAAACATTCTAACATTATGGAAGCTAGGTCAGGGCCACCTTTGATGATCATGAAGATATCATCTAAAAAATGAGTGTAAAAATAAATGCTCTCGTTAAGTTCAAAATTTTCAAAAATGGTTTACTTTTCCCATTTAGCCATAACTAAATTAGCAAGGCTAGTTCCGCAGTGGGATCCCATAGCTACCCCCTGTCTGCTGTCTAAAATATTCTTTTTTGAACATAATGTAGTTATTAGACAGTATGATGCCCAAAATTTCCTCTACCAGTTTCAGTTCTGTGTGTTCTGCCCCCTTTGATCTCATGTGGTCAGTTACCCATTCGATCCCCAGATCTTGTGGGATCACCGCATATAAATCACACACATCTACTGTTAAACAAAACTCATCATTATAGTCCAATTTATTTACACTCATCAAAAATGACCAAGAGTTTTTGCAGATTTGGGGTTCTAAGGACACGTATTTCTTCAAAATGTCGTCAGTCACCTTAGCACACGAATAGGTGATTGATTGTCTAGCATCTACCAAAGGTTGCATAGGAGGATCTCCTTGGTTCTTATGGATTTTAGGTATTCCAAAAAGTACAGGAAGTCTAGGTGATAGTACTGACAAATAATTATACATGTTCTCATCAATTAGTGAGTCAATGAACATATCGTTCAAGAACATTCTAATACGGTTATACGCTAGGTTCAATTCGTTCAGACTCCCTTTGGTGTAAGCATCCCTTTCGAGTATTCTCGCCATTCTTTCTTTGTAATCCTTATTGTGCATAATAACCAGTCCACCTCCTTTGTCTGGTTTCATTAGGCAAACTGGCAATAGTCTTTAGTTGCTGAGAGCCTCACGTTCATCTTTATTTAAGTTGGCTGTTGGTCCTTACCTAATGTGTGTGGTTCATAAAAGCCCTAAAATCCATTTCACACATTTTTTCAAATAAAAAAATGGATGGATGTAATGGGGGGGTTAAAAGTACTGGAAATACACAGATCTGAGTACCCATTATGTTTCCCATTCCCCAAAATCAGTTGTAAGTTGAGTTTCCCTGGGGTAAAGCTTGAAATCCAACAATAAAGCACCTATATCGGTAGTATGTGTTGGGATAAATGTAAATCCCTTATCAAAAATTTCAACCAGTAAGGGGTCAACTGGATATTCAGTAAAATTATAAATTTTAAAATCCCCATTTTTGTTCGTTATAATTTTACTAATAGAGTTACTTACTCTATCACTTTGGTGGAAAGTCACCTCTTGTTCTTGTTTTTCCTCCGCGTATTGTATTTCTTCTGTTGGTTGGTGGTTGGCTTGTTCGAACCCTGCCCTTGGTGGCTCAAGGAGTTTTTTGGAAGGTTTTTGGAATTGGCACCAAACATTTGAGTATCATTGTCCCCTTCATCCTGGTCGGCAAAATAATTATTCTGGTAGTCTTCATTACAGTTTGCCATCCAGAGACTAACCCTCTCTCCTCTTTCTTTTTTTCTTAGTTCTTTCTCTTTCTTCTCTTTTCTTCTCTCCCTATATCTCTAATACCTTTCTGTTCACACCTCAATGCATTTTTATCAATTCTTTATGTTAAATTTCATTGTAATTACTATGTATGATTTCAGTCTATACATTGTATTATGTAGTATTTGCTCACACACAAAAAAAAAAACACCTTACAATAATATTTGTTTTGCTACTTCTTTATAAACCTTGTAATAAATACTGGAGCTTTTCTCCCCGGGCCTCTACTGAAAATAAACATATATCCAGCTAGATCAGCCCGGTCAACAAATGTAAAATAAAATAAAATAAAATAATAAAATCCTTTGGACACTGGTTCCTGGTGTAGCCTCTGTTTGGTTGCAGTTAACTTTACCAGGCATAGCCTTTGTAGCGTTGAAACCTCTAGTAACATTCCACACTTGTGAAGGGGGCGGGTCTGGGTAAGGTGTTCCGTTGGCATAGTCCCTCCGGTCTCTCTTGATTTTTTTAATTTTAATGTCCCTTGTTTTTAGTAGCAGGTTATTAATGCTCGTAAAAGTCGTGCTATACTCAAATTGGTACCTTAAAAAGTCAAAGTCTCTCTTAATGTCATCATCAAGTGCATTGACTTCCTTTGACAAATCATTGATGTGTGCTTGGTAGTGTTTGGACATAATTTTTAGTAGTTCTTGTCCCTGGGTATTAAAAAATAAGACAAGTTCTGTGTGAAAAGCAGAGCCCTTCACTAGACCTGTGGGATATTGCCAAAACCGTAAACCTTTCGGTACAATGTTTTCTTTAAGACACTCATTAAAATAATTAACCTCAAGCTGCAGTTTTCTTATTTTCACGAGCTTAGAATCAAAGAGTTTTAACTTCTCCACAATACTCACACTTTCAGTAGCCGGTTGTCCCTGTAGGTCATTGCTGGTGTTGTCCATAGATAATTTAGGCTCATCCTTGAGCCATGAGTTCAAATTTGGGACTCCAATGAGCCCTGGTACAGTGTGTCCTGCTGTTTTGGCAGGTAATGTGGACTGAATTCTGTAGTCCCTCACTCCAGTAGGGATACTTGCACCTATATTGAGTCGAGGATTCCTTCCACTACCAGCTTCATTAGTTTCAGTGCCAGTAACAGTACTGTTGTTGTTAGTCCTTAAACTCGCCTCCATTAAAGCGGTTTGTGAGAAGGTATCCATTCGTGTCACCAAGTCGTCAAGCCTTTGGTTCATGAGTTCAATCAACATTGTCAAATTCCCTGTTTCAGATTCAGTTTGCATGGAAAGTGGACTGGCAGCACAGTTCGACTCCACAAAAGACATAGTCAAACAAAGAAAACAAGTGACTTGTGAACCAACAAACAAAGGCGAACGTGCTCCAAAAGTCCAACATTTTAATAACAGGCAACAAATAAAAAAGTTTAAAAGAAGTCCAGTACCAAAAATCCAGGTAATAATGTTAAGAGCTTTTCGTTAGACAAACAGTCTCCTAACTTCATCAGACAATGACACCCTGGATACAAAAGCATGTTTAAATACTTTATCAAGTGCCTAATTGATGCACTTAAGCTTGCTCACTTAATTAAAGGCATACTACTAACATTAGTAAACTTACTGATGTTCAGGTTAAATAAGATATAACTCTTTTATGAGTTTACATTTATATAAATTCACTTAATAATAACAAGAGGTGTACATCCCACCCAGTTAAATATTGTCAGTTGTGGTTTAAGTTAAAAAGCTCTCACACTTTTTTAAAAAAGTGAAAATTTTTATATATATATATATATATATATATATATATATATATTGTTTGTGTCTTTCGGGTTTTCCCGGTTAGGGGTCGCCACAACGGAACTCCGGTCCACTAATGATTGGTAGTTGATTTTTATGTGCCGAGTTACCAACCCTGATGCACAACCTTCAATGAAGGTACACCCATTCACGCATGTCTCCACGCAGAAGACGCTCTAACTGAGAATCAAACCGGACAGCGTCTTACTGTGAGGCGACAATGCTACCACAGCACCACCACCGCGGGTCACATATATATATAT
>NC_056725.1:25812543-25829700 GCF_019279795.1 Protopterus annectens
CCATATGAAACCAGAGTAAACATATGCAGTCCAGCAGTTAGACCTTTATTGTCAGGCTATTATGCTTTTATTTACATGCAACCTATATGAGACTGCACCTGCCATATTCTCTGGTGTATGCAGTACATGCCTTAAACAATACAGGTTTTATATAGACAACTTACTACTATGTTTAGATTTATTTCCTATGCAAGAGTATTACTAACCTGCCTCACGCTGTAACAGCTGCAATCTACAGGCATGGGCTTCCTGATTCGCAGCCCACTCAACTGTCACTGTGAAAGACATAAGAGGAATATTTAGCCACACCGATCCATAATATACATGAGCTGGCAATTATTAAACATGTAGTGGACTGATACTTACACACAGCTGGGACATCCCCTAAACTCCTAGTCTCTTGGATTCACTGATCCAACAGATCATCCTTTCTCCACTTCAGGTCAGCATAGTGATGCCTGACCTGCTCACCAGTTCAGGGTACGGCAGTGGCACTGGTGAGGTCACGGGCGAGATAGTTCCAGGCTTCCACTTTGTATTTGTAACCCTGGTACTGGTCCTGCAGCAGTCTCTGGTCATGTTCTTTCACAAGGAGTCCTGCCATGACTCTGGACTTCTGGATGCCCCCAATGCTGTGCCTGAAAGCACCCAAACTCTCCCATACCGGTCATAGTGCCTACAGGAGAAAGCAGCAACCAGTTCTGAGATGTATTCCTGCCTATTGGGTTTAAATAGGGTCGATTTCCCGCACTTTGTTGTGATTGGATGGTTTTGAAAATGATAAGCTATGGGCAAACCTACTTACCCCTGAGGTTGGCATTACTTAAAGGGGTATACCAATGGGCAAACTGAGTTAGCTGGCTTACACATTGCTTACGCAGAATACACTGGGCTGCCTAATGCTTAGTGTTGCTTAATTTTTAATTTGCATACTATTTGCTTTTTGGCATTGATTTATTATTCATTGCATGTTATATACGTGTTTGGTATCCATGATTCATGTGTACGTACACTGTATGAGGTCCTTGTGTTTACTGGGGGATTTCAAAACACTTTATTACAATGACACCTCACATCTGGGCTTAATGCAGTACTCCAGTTCACATATTTATGTTATGTAGCAGGTTATACAACATAAAACTGTATATCGATTCCTTTCACATGTTCAGTTTGATTTTCCTACAGTGAGGATCTGTCTGGTGATACCTCGATCCTATGTACTGATGGGATGGCTTAGTGGTTAACTACTGTGACTATAGTGTACAGTGTCATGGGTTCAAGACCTGTAAAGGCTGTTTATTTTGATTCTGACCAGAACAGCGGCTGTTGCATACAGAGTGATTACGGCACTTTTAAGCAAGTGTAAGTGGGTTTGCATGATGGTAAGCAATACTAAACTCTGGTTAAATATGCTTACAGAGAGTTAGCTTTAATATTGCTTAACCTGTGTGTGCATTGCTTTCCCCCACACAAACGGGCTTAAACCCACTTACTACTGCTTAAATATGCTTACTCTTGCTTAATAGTGCTTACTCCCTCTTACCACCGCACTGATTTAGACAGTAATGCAAAATGTTTTTTTGGAAGGTGGTGGATTTGGAAACTCTGGATTTATCATTCATTACACATTGTACCTTTGATATGTATCCCCGATTCATGGGTACATGTACTGTATGGGGCACTTGTGATTATCTGTGGATTTTACAACATTATGACAATGACACCTCACATCTACATTTTATGCAGTACTCCAGTTCATGAATAAATGTTAGTAGGCTATTCAAAAAAAATATTTTTCATAAAGGGATTTGACATGGAAAATGGAATGTATTGGTGTGGGACTTGAGCTGGGAATGGCTACTCATAAGGCAAATGCTCTGCCCACTACACTATTGCAGTACTGCTTTATTTGCATATATCTGGATTGTTATCCTAGTGTGTCATTTAAGCTGCAAAAAACATAGCTAAGCAATGGGCAACCCCCACACCTACAGTTAAATGTTATCTGTTTGAATAAAAAAAGAAGCTTGTTTATACTTTATATATTAACTGTTACTGTTATAAACTGGGGCGGGGGGTGTTGCTGGGGGTATGCGAACAGCTATGAGTGGTCTCACTCATTCTTATTCCTAAACTGCTGTTCTTGATTGCAGGGGCATGATTATTCTGTGAGCTCTGCTCTCAGACACACCCCCTGCACTCGTACATGCTCCGTGTCCGTTTAGGAGCTCAGGCAGTGTACCTTCATTAATATGCCTGGCGCGCTGCCGTCCTGCTCCTAAATGTTTGCTTCTGTGCAGGACTAAGCTAGTCCTGCACAGAAGTATAGTGAATCCGGGGGCTAGTCTTCTCAATTCTGATTAGACATTATGCAAATAACTTTCTCCATTGTTTTACCACAAAAATAAAGTAAAGTTATGGGTCTTTGTGACTCTGCATCTGTCCGGTTCCCCTATCCCTTAAATATGGGTTGAACAAGTGCATGTCTCCAGTCTTAAGTTATGGGTCTCTGTGACTCTGAGTTTGTCCTGTTAGCCTGTCCTTAAATATGCATTGAGCCAGGGCATGTCTCCTACCACAGTGCGTGTGTGCGTGCACGTGTACACACACACACACACACATATATATATATATATATATATATATATATATATATATATATATATATATATATATATATATATATATATATATAATATATCATATAAATATAGATATATAATATATCATATAAATATAGATATATATTATATAGATATATTGAATTTCAATTATAGGTTCATAGGATGATACTAGGCTATTGGCCCAGAGGGCCTTATAAACCTAGCCAAGAATGTCACCCATGTTATCTCAAAGTCAACACATGTTTCCCCTGTCCAGCAGGGACACAGTTGGGATCCCAGGGGTATATTTTCTGCTTCCCATCCAGGTTCCTTTTAAAGAGGGCTAGAGAGGTACTCTGCCTGACATTGAGAGGGAATCTATTCCACTGATGGGGGAGTCTTTGGGACACAAATCTATCCCACCAACAAGTACTATTAATGTCACAGACCAGGTTAAGGCCTTGCTTGTGGGTTGCACAAGTGGAGTTTGTCTTATGGGTATGCAGGAACTCCATCAAGGCTGGGTCTGAAATGGCCTTGTATGCCAGACACAGGTCACCTCTGAGCAGTCTGTATGAGACTGAGTAGAGGGACAGGGGTTTTAGCCTATCTGTATAGGATCGGTGTTTGAGACCCTGGATTTTCCTGGTCAGGAACCTCTGTTGTCTCTGCAGCTGCTGCATATGCTTGGCAAGGTACATGCCGAAGGGGGCATTGTACTCGAAAACGGGTTTGATAAGGGAGGAATACAGGGATGTTTTGACCTCCTTGTTACTGGATGAAATACCCTTATTTATGAGGTGAGCTATGTAGAAAGCCTTCCATACAACAGAGGCAACATTATGATCAAAAGTCAGGCTGCTATCAACCTGTGTGCCTAAGTCCTTCACAACTGATCACATGCTTAATACATTGTTATTAATGTGATAATTAGTGGGGATGACATTATCTGCAAAGATAATGATGCATTTCTTGGCATTCAGTTTGAGGCCATGCTTCTGGCACCAGTCATAAGTTTGGGTAAGGCCCTCTTGGAGGATGTTCACATCACTAGGGGAATTTAAGACAGCACCCAGCTTGTAGTCATCTGCAAACCTGGTCAGCCACAGACCACTGGTTTTGGCTTATACCTCAGAAAAGTATATCCCAATCAGTAGAGTCCCCAAGACTGATCCTTGGGGTACACCGCTCGTTACCGGTCTACTCCTAGAGGTGGCTTCCCCTGCTTTGACTGAGTGGGTTCTATCAGTGAGGCAGCTAGCTACCCATCTGGTAACATACGGGTTGATGCCTAGCTGGGAGAGTTTATCTATTAATGCCCAAGTGGGGAATAGTATCAAAGGCTTTGGCAAGGTCAAGGAAGGTGCTGTTCACAGACTTCCCCTCGTCCATGTGTTTGATGACTGTTTCAAAGAAGTTGACCAAGTTTAACAGGCATGATCTCCCTTTGACAAAACCAAACTGTGTGGAGTCAAGCTTTTGGAAGCTGCCAATGTCCTTGCTTATAAGGTCCATGATGATGTCACATAGGAATTTGTGTGTAAATTTTTGAAATTGACTATAATACCTTAGTGAGGTAGTATAATGATTGCCTTTACCAGCTAGAGGTAGGCAGTAAACACTTTTTGTTCATTATCCATGTTTCAAGTGGCCTTGTGAATGTAGTGCACTGGATTTAGCATTGCAGCCTACCCTTTACAAAACCAAACTGGGATGGGTGCATTGTTTGAATATTTCCTGTGTATTAATTAGATCCATTATTACTTTTTCCGTGGACATTTTTTTACGAGCAGTCCAACTTGTGGGTCTGTAGTTCACTAGGTCTGTCCATGGTACAGCTTTATGTAGAGAGATGACCTTTGCTGTCCTGCATTCCTTAGGGATGAGGCCTGCCTGGTGACTGTTGCTGAACAGACATTGTAGTGTGTCTGAGGGATCATTTTTCAAACCATATAGGAGACACCCCAGGCTGTTATTACAGCTCATTGTTGTAGTGCATTTATCTTGGAAGAGTGCAGTGAGGAACAGATCTTTAATAACACTGGGTGTGTCATAGAGGGTATTTCCTGGGGAGTAAGTAGTCATGTTCGAGTCCGATGGACTTTCTGTTCTGCTTGTACCTTATTGTTGTAATATCACACTTTTGAGTAAAGTTAATGTCCTCTGCTCTGTCTTGCACATTGGTAACTACTGGAGCCAATGAAATGTTTATGCCAAGACCTTTCTCTCTGGACTATAAGTTTGAGAGGTATGTCTTCAATTGCAATGGAAATGTTATGTAATTACAAAAAAATAAATCTGATATTGTTAATCCTCGTTCATTCCTTACGCATGGGTATCGGTACCGAGCTCGGAACCTAGCCGGCCATTTTCCAAGCTCGCATCAGCTTCAAACTCTCAAGCTAAACTCTTACCCACAATCCCCCTCTCCCTGTTACCTCAGATTTTGTTTGCCATGTTGCCATCTGGTCGTGTCAAGCTACTTCTCTTGAGCCAAGTACAGTCAGTTGTTGTTTAATTGCTTTACAAATTACTTTTCTGTCAGAAAAGTTGATATTTTTTGTCTCTTACCCTATCACATCTAGCATTCATAAATTCCTCAGGTTTTTCTGTCTTTTACCGCAAAGTATTTTCTCTTTACCATTGTTGGTAACCTTTCCCCTTTTCTCTCTCATACCTTCGGGTACTCTCTTGTACCATTGTTGGTACTTTTCCATTAATATGGTAGATAAAAAATGTAGTCCAGGGTTTAAACGGTGTTCTGATGCACACTCTGTGTGTTTATTGTTTGGGAGCTTCCCATTTATCTGTTGAACCACCCTGTACTATTTGTGAAAACGTTTCTAATAGAACTTTGTTAGAAAGGAAAAAAGTACAGTTTTGTACCTACCATAAATGTAGATGTCCGATAGATATGCAACTGCAGTCATAACATAAGGGTTGTCCTGCCTCAGGCAGCCCTCGGTCGGCCGGATTCCAAAGTCTGGGTCCGACGTTGGCTGATGTCGCATTTCTCTCCGTCAGAGCGGCTGGAGTACATAAGCATCAGCCAACGCCATCTTCTTCAGTGTTTCTTGCCCCAGATGCCAGGTGCCCTCTAAGGAAGGCTGTAATCAAATTGGAAGACAAAAATAGGTTTCCAGACAACAAATAAGCAATAAACAGATACACCATAACATATATCCCCAGCTAAGGATAACAGGGAGAGGAGTGGACCCAAGGCATAGAGGGGATGGAGGGAGGGAAAACCCGACTGCAGTTGCATATCTATCGGACATCTACATTTATGGTAGGTACAAAACTGTACTATGTCCTTCAAGAATGCAACTGCAGTCATAACATATGGGTTGAATACCATAGCTTAGCTGGGGGAGGTGGTATGCTCTAAGAAAGGGATGGTGTAGCTATCAGTCCTGCAGGACTGCCGAAGCAAAGCCTGCTCTGGATCTGGAATATAAAGGGAGGTTGTAGTGCTTGGAAAATGTATGCATGGAGCTCCATGTAGCAGCTTCTAGAATGTCTTTTGTAGGCACCCCTCTTAAGAAGGCTGTAGAGGTGGCTGTAGCTCTGGTGGAGTGTGGTCTGACATTGGCTGGCACACTCTTTCCATGGAAGGAATAACAGAATCTGATGCAATGTCCAATCCATTTTGAAACTGTCTGTTTAGAAATTGCTTTTCCTTGTACTGCAGGGGCGTAAGCTACAAAAAGCTGGTCAGACTTCCTGCTGGTCTTGGTTCTGTCTAGGTAGTAGCGAAGCTGTCTGTGTATGTCCAAGGTATGCAACAGTCTTTCCCCTTTGTTCTCAGGATTAGGAAAGAAAGTAGGCAGGTGAATTGCTTGATTTAAGGCAACCCTAGATACCACTTTTGGCAGAAAGGTAGGGTTGGTTCGTAAGGAGACACTGTCTCTGTGAAAGGTTATGAACAGTGGTATTGCCATTAAGGCCTGTAATTCCAAAACCCTTCTTGCTGAGGTAATGGCCAACAGGAAAGCTGTCTTCCAGGAAAGAAACTGTAAATCCACAGAAGCTGCTGGCTCGAAGGGAGGTAAAGTCAATTTTTCTAGAACAAAATTGAGGTCCCAAGCTGGTACTGGTGCCTTTCTTGGGGGCTTTATATTCTTGATTTCTCTAAGAAATTGCCTTAACAAAGGATGTGAAAACACAGGTGGGTCAGTGTTGTATCTAGCTGATATAGCTGAAGCATGAATTTTTATGGAAGAGAATGAAAGTCCTTTATGCAGCATATCTGCCAAGTATTCCAGGATGAGAGGAATGCTCAAAAATGAGGCATCATGACCCTTGCTGGTATTCCAAATGCTGAATCTCTTCCATTTGGCTGAGTAAACTTTTCTGGTGGATGGTCTGCGGGCTTCTGTTAATATCCACTGAGCTTCCTTGGAGAGAGGTAAATCAAGGTTATTTATTGGATTTCCCAAGTTGTCAGCTGTAGCGTCTGGATGTTGGGATGAACTGTCTTGAAGTTGTTGAGTCAGAAGTTGGGGCCATTGTGGAAGGGCCCAAGTTTTGTTGTGACATATGCTCCGTAGTAGTGGGTACCAGTGTTGTCTTGGCCAGTCTGGAGCTATCAGGATCCCCTTCGGCTTGTCTGCTTTGATCTTCAATAACACTGTGGTCATCAGTGGCAGAGGTGGAAATGCATAAATTATCAGGGTGCTCCAGTTGAATGAGAGGGCATCTGTTTTCCATGCTTGTGGATGATATGTCCTTGAGCAGAACATTTGTAAGTGATGACTGAGGTGGGAGGCAAATAGGTCTACGTCCGGCCTGCCCCATGTCGAGGTGAGTCGTAGGAAGATGGCTGGATGTAGCCTCCATTCATGGGGGTCTAGGAAATTACTGCTTAGATTGTCCGCCAGAACATTGTCTTTGCCTGGAACAAACTGGGATTGTAGGTGTATGTTTAGGCCCAGTGATTTTTCCCAAAGATTCATTGTCAGTCTGCAAAGGGGGTAAGAATGAGTGCCCCCCTGCTTGTTTATGTACCACATCACTGTGGTGTTGTCTGTCCGTATTAATAGGTGGCCTTGTTGAAGTTGTTGCCCAAAGGCCTCGATGGCATGCATTACTGCTAACATTTCTTTTTGATTGATATGCAGATGTGTTTCCTTTGGAGACCATTGTCCTTGAATACATCTGCCTTCCATGTGCGCCCCCCATCCAAGGTCTGAGGCGTCTGTGGTCATGATCTGTGTTATCTGAGGCTTTTTGAATGACATACCTATGTTTGACTGGCTTGCTGAGGCCCACCATAGAAATTCCTTTTGAAGACATGGAATGAGTGGGATATTTGCTTCTAGGTTGTTGCTGTGTTGAGACCATAAGCTTTTTAAGTACCATTGAAGCTTTCTCATGTGTAGTCTTGCTAGTGGAACCTGGAGGATGCAGGATGCCATGTAACCCAGGGCCTGTAGGAAACTCCTTGCAGTCATTTGTGTGAGCTTTGCCAAAGTTTTGAAGTAATGGGTTAAATTATTTTGCTTGTCTTCTGTCAGGTAAGCCATTTGAGAGGCTGTGTCTAGTTTGGCTCCTAAGAAGGTTATTTGCTGGGATGGCTGAAGTCTTGACTTTTGAAAGTTGACTGTGTATCCCAGAGCCTGTAGCAAGTGTATGACATAATTAAGTTTTTTTGTCAAAGTTAGTTTGTTGTCCGCTTATATGAGGCAATCGTCCAGGTACGGGTAGATTTGAATCCCCTGGAGCCTGCAATGAGCAATTACTGATGCCAGGCATTTCGTGAATACTCTGGGCGCAGTAGATAAGCCAAATGGCAATGCTGAGAATTGATAATGCTCTGGCCCTGCAAGAAATCTGAGGTATCTTCTGCAGCTGTGTCTGATAGGGACATGCAGGTATGCCTCCTTGAGGTCCAGAGTAATCAGTCAAGACCCCTTGCCCAGCATGGGAAGGAGTTGCTGTAGAGTCAGGATTTTGAACTTTGGTACTATGAGGAAAGTGTTTAAAGCGGACAAGTCCAGTATTGGTCTCCATTGACTTTCTTTTCTTGGAACAAGGAACAGTCTTGAGTAAAACCCCTGGCCTTGTTCTTGTTGTGGAACTTTTTCTATTGCTTTGATCTGTGCAAGCAGAGAAATTTGCTTTATAGCCTCTGCCCTCTGATTTTGTGGAAGGTTTGGCATGCCTTGTTTTCTTGGCAAAGTGTGGAAGTGGAACCTGTAACCGTGGTCTATAATGTCCAAAATCCATTTGTCTGTTGTTAGTTTGTGCCAGTTTTTTGAAAACAGTGATAACTTTCCGCCCAAAGGAGCCTCTGTTTGCTCCTTGGTTAGCGGAACTAGAGGAAAGTCATTGTGATTGTCCCTGCGGGGCAGGAGATACTCCTGTGTCACTTCTTTGGTTTGTTGGTTGCCATTGTCGTCCCCTGTAGGATCTTCTGTATTGGCCTCTTCCTCGGCCACGCCTGTTTTTGCCCCTTTGTGATCTTTCAGGATTAGGAAAGGACCAGTTTTTAGAAGGCCAGTTCCTGCTGAATCTGGGCGGCTGAACCTGAAGGAAATCTTTTACTGTCTGAACTGACTTGGCTTTTTCCTCAATGGACTTTAACACATCTTTAGCATTAGCACCAAAAAGCTTGTTCTTTTCCAAGGGTGCGTCAAGAAGTTTTGCCTTAACATGATCTGGTAAGGGTTGTTCTTTCAATGGGAAATTGTTTCTAAATCAACAGCATGGGCCTTAAAGAAATGAGAATGGGTTTCTGGAACCCTATAGTATCTGTCAGGCTTGGCAGGGGCAGGAGGAAAAGTATCAGGGGTGACACTGGAGTCAGAATACAAATCATCCAAAACATCAAGCACAGGAGGTATAGCTAAGGGTCTGTGCTGGGGCTTTTTAAGGAAGGTTCGAAGGCGCTTTCTGGAATCAGAATATTCCTGGCCTTGCCACTTGAAATGCTCCCTCATGGAATGCAGAACTTCCCCAAAAGAAATATCCTCAGGAGGGGAGGCTGAGGGAATGGAGTCCTCTGCATCTGAATCCTCATAGGTCTGGAAGGGCTCTTCCTGGCTTTGAGAACAGTGTCCTCAGAATCTTCATCTGAAGGAAGAGGGTCAGAGGGTTCAACCCTGGGCCTTTTGTCAGGAGGAGGCTGGGATCCTCTCTCAGGATGGGCCTGGGAACCTCTGATCAGGGAAATTAAATCTGCTGCCATAGACATGATTTGTGTTTCAGGAGTAGGCTGAGGTAAGGCTTTAGCAGTAAGATGCTTGGACTTGCTGGCTGCCTTAGCGTGTGTAGGCCTTGATAGACATGGACATGGGAGGCCTAGCTGCTCCAAGTGCAGGAGTGACCTTATCAACAGCAATGGTCTCGGGCATTTCCTCGGTTTCGGTATCCGGAGGAAAATCAATAACTGGCGTTAGGTGGTCTCCGGTATCGGAGGTACTTGATAAGCGGTGTCTTCGGTTCGGGCGGTGGAATAACCGACTCAGAGGAACGGGGCACTCGCAGTTAGTTTAGTCGTGGTGTCGGTGGAAGGCGGGCGAGAATGTCGGTCCGGTCTTTTCGTTCTTAGAGTCTGTGTTGTCGGTAGTTCCGTCGGCATTGTATAATGAAATCTGTCGCCGAAGAAGTCTTCTGCGAACTCCGCCCGGCGCCTGAGAGTGCGCTTATTGAAGCGAACACAGGCGACACAGGCGAGACGTGGTCTGGGCCAAGGCAAGGGAGGCAGTAAGGTGGAAATCCTTATGAGGTATTTGTTTACCACAAGACAAACAATTATTCACTTTTTCAGTAATTTCTGACATCGGCTGAGGCAAGAAAAGGTCCCCAATGGGGTACTTAGCTTTTTTGATGACTTCGGTTTCGAAGAATACAGGAGCTGACCGACCGGCACTTGCGAACTGCTTCTGCTTCGGGCACCGCGCGGCAAGAAAGACTGAAGAAGATGGCGTCGGCTGATGCTTATGTACTCCAGCCGCTCTGACGTCGGAGAGAAATGCGACATCAGCCGACGTAGGACCCAGACTTTGGAATCCGGCCGACCGAGGGCTGCCTGAGGCAGGACAACCCTTATGTTATGACTGCAGTTGCATTCTTGAAGGACATCAAGCTGATACTGAAGGGACTTCTAAAATCTCCCTTTTCAGAGGCTATTTCTGGGTTGGAGGTCTCAAGCCCTCCTAAAGGCCATAAGAAAATGGATGTTTCTACTAAGGGTAAATCCTTGCCTTCATCCCCAGCTTACACTCTCACCAACTAAAACAGGCTAAATTTTCAGTTCCGGCGCTCTGTCAGCCCCAGTGCTTTTGGTGCCTAGACCTTCGGCACCGAGGCCTTCGGCTCCATTAGTGATTTTGACTCCATCCTGTCCTGCAGCCTTCTACATATCGGCACCGAGGGGCTCCTCGGTTCAGACCATTACCACTGTATCAGCACTAACCGTTCAGTCGGTACAGACCTTGACTGTATCGGCTCTGAGATCTTCCTCGGAACTGAGGCCTTTATTGTTGACTCCAGTTTTGTCGGTTCCAGCTGATGTGGCCTGTGGCCTTATCTGCACGCTTCTCGGCCGGTGTGTGGGTAGCACCCACCTCCATTATGGTGTCCGCCAGTTGCTGCATTTGCGATCGGGCAAGGTGCCACGGGGCTGGCGAGGAGCTCCTCAACACGTGTCGGGGGGATGGGTGACATGACTGCCCCTGTTGTGAGGTGATCCCTGCAGCAGCATGCCAGCGGGCATTGTGAAGCATATCACTGCAATGATGCTGAACCTGGTCATAACTGTGGTTATGCAGGCCACCACTGACCTTGTGGACTAGATAGTTCCACAGGGCGGTCCACTCCTGCTGCTCATGGGCTGTCCTTCCAAACAGCACCTGGTAGAGTGCTGTACCAGGTGGTTAATGATGACTTCATTTTCGTCCGCTGAACATACAGGTAACCTGCTGTGTGACATCTGGCCTGAATGACATAAAAATGGAAACGGGTCTGAGCAACTCGTACAGCAAGCTTACCATAGTTCTTAATACACATCTCTGTCTCCCCCCCCACCATATCTGTGACAACAAACTGTTCACACAACTCAGTGGGTAGGGCTACAGCTTACTTACCATTGGGACATTTATCGTATTGTACCACACTTTGTGCTATGTGTTTGTAGCCATGTTCCCTGTGGGGACACTATCATTGCTGGCCTGTTACAATGTCACCTGCATGCCATTTTAAGGACCACTATGGTTCCATATATGCATGTGGTCTGTTTGCTATGTGATTGCTGCACATCTGTCATTATGTGTTATGGGGGATATCTATGCATGCTGTTGGACATGATCCGGGATTGTGTGGACTATTACTACCCACATATGTTCTTTAACAGTGATACAATAGCATGTTTAGGGAACAGTTGCCCGCAGAACCACCTCTCCCACCTCATCTGGTCATGTTACCAGATCACATCACATGTGGGACCCACTCTGGGGCCTCCCTCTACTAGTTCTGCACTAACTTCAAGTGGAACCACCTCAGGGGATGGTGTCCCCCCCCCCCCGGGAGCACACACAGACCTGCTCCAGTCACCCAAGGTCAGGTCCAGGGTCTGTTGCATAGGGAGCTTCACAGAGACTTGGGGGAATGTGCTACATCACCTTGAGGCTCTCAGTACACAATCACAGGGTCCACATGCTCCTCCTGCTCAGCCTCCAGGCCAGGCACTTTCAGGGCCGTGAAGCTGCTGTTGTGACTGGCAATGGGTGGGGGCCTTGTTCCCATTGTTTCCATATGGGGGCTCATGGGGCTTCTGCATTGCAAACAACACCCATCATACAAGGTGTTTACCCACCACATGTGTCATATAACACCTTTGTATGCTGTCCTCTCTATCTACCAACCCAGCCCACCTCCACAAATATAACTGTTATCCTTCCCCAAATTCCCATTTGCACCTTCACAGACAAGGGCAATGAGGTCCCAATAAGGAGCTCACATGGCACATAACCATCCATGTTGCACACACTTACTGCTGTATATGCATGTGTGTATTGATATATGTGATGTTCCCTCACACATAGTATGCAAATATGTGTGTGTGTGTTTGTATATTTGTAGACATACATACACATATATATGTATGTATATTTGTAGACATATGAGTGTATGTATGTGTATATGTATGTATGTATGTATATATATATATATATATATATATATATATATATATATATATATATCTATACATACACACACTAAGAAATGAACTTCGTGACAATAACAGCATTCAAAGAATAGTAAATCACACCAATTCTTATAGTACTTTAGCGCTTTTGTCTTATTTATTATCAAGACTTCTTCAGAAAGACATGTTTCATAACTGTTAGCAGTTCATTTCCACAATCTCTCACTCTCCTTCCTGCACAGCTGCACTGTTCTGCCTTGCTACAACCCAGACAGATGCCACATATGGACACAGCCTAACATTAGGGGGGTATATGTATAGGGACAGATTGCAGGTAAGCCTATTACACACCTTATGTCAGTTCAGCATGCTACATTACATGTTAACTTGAGTGTCCTGCAAGTGGTGGGCTCTGGAACCCACGTGTCCTTCATAATGGCATTACTTCTTCCACCAGCTATTGGCCACAGTAATATACATGCTTTCCACAACACACACTATGATGGCTTACATCTTGTCAGTCAGTGTTGCTCTGCACAGCTGACGGGTATGGCCCATTGCCCACAGGGACAGACTCTATTGTCCATAGCAGTTGTTCAGCTGAGCATCATTACAACAACAACACCTGATGGCACATATAAATCATTCTACATCATCTATTCCATTATTATGGACCAAGTGGTGCAGTCAATTACATGCATATATACTTCACATACCTGTTGTTGTAGTGATGTCTGTTCTGGATAGTTTGCTTGTAAGTTTTTTTTTTCCTTTGCCTTGGCCTTCAGCCTGCCTGCTTTCTTTCTTTGTTTCTCACTCACTCACTCTCTCTCTCTCCCTCCAGTAAATGGATTGAGCGGCTTTGAATAGATTATAGTATGGATTGTGTAGGTGATGCACATGATCAAGTGATGGCCTCTGCACCAATCAGTATCCTCCACTTGCTACCTGTATGCAGCATGCTGTGTAGTACTTCCAATTACCACTGTCATGGCAACCCACTACTATAAATCCCTACATGAGGTGGGCGTGATCCCGTTACCTTTCCTGTATAATGGACTGACTTCCTGTGTGTAGGCAGCAGTGTTACAGACAGCAGGTAGCAATACCTCTTACAAGAGGGCTTGCAGACTCAGGCCAGCTACATATTTGTATAAGGTACCAGAACTACAGAGTGTGAGTAGTGTTATATGCATTGTATAGCACCAGTGTTATAGGGTTTGTGTGCACATACTAGTTTAACATGGAATGCAATCTATCTGCATAGCTGTCAACCGTGGGCCTATCCACATGATGACCAGAGGTGGGCCTGTTATGTTTTGTCAGTCTACCACACAGGTCTTGTGTCAGATACATTATTGACAATGTGTGTGTTGAGTGCTATTGTACATGGCTACATCCATTTGTGTTTCTGAATTCATATTCCTGACTAAGTGTATGTTGCAGACTATCCTGTAACAGCAACTTGCTCATTGTATGACAACACTATTTCACATATGGGCCTGTGTTCCGGCCTCTGTCCTCCACCTACATACCAGGCTTTGTCCATATGAAGTTCAGTCAGGGGTTGTATGTAGTGGCCTGTGATTGTCATGCTGCCATTCCTGCCATCATTCCACTGCTGTTGTGGCCCCCACACATTGTGGGGTTGGGTCCATATATGTGTGGGCTTCAGCGGCACAAAACATGTGTGCCCTTCTGCAGTCCAGAGGTCAGTGTATGCAACAGTGTTACATGCCCCTGTAAGTCGGTCTGTGGGGGGTATGCACAATAAATAACCTAGGCTGTTACAACATGTGAGGGATATCAGGAGTAAGCTGCCTTAAGGTATCTGGATGTACATTACCATACATTACACCTTGGGAACATTGCTGGCCTACTGCTTACTGCCATACAGACTGTTCTGTTTGTCAGTGTGATTGTGATGGTTTCAGTTATGCATTGTTATGTAACAGATACATCCCACTGTGTCAACTTAAGCCTTTTCCCCTAGGGATTGGTTACAGAGTGTAGTTAGTGGCTGCTGGACTATACATCTGCATTACTTACGGTTGATTGACTGTTATCCTCTGGCCCAGTCTTTCTTTACTGTTGTACTACTTGCAGGCCTTGGCCTGGACAGCAGCATATGTTATGCTTTCGGATTACTGTATTAAGTGATCTGCTTGAGAGTTGCATTAATCTGTTTGTATGTATTTCAAAGTCTAAACAGCTATATGACATGGCATATACAACTGTAATAGTACACAGATAAAACTTCCCTATGTATGCAAACCTGTGTGTGGTGTCATATCCTTTGACTTCTCTGTGGGTATATGTTTCAGGCAACAATTGTCTTTTGTATGGGTGACTCATACACTGTCCATTTGATAAGGTGGCAACTATAGGAATACTGGCTGTTCAGTATGGTGTGCACCCTCTAAATATGTAGCTTCTTATACATATCTATGTGTGTATGTGTAGTTTATATATATATATATATATATATATATATATATATATATATATATATATATGTATATATGCATCTGCTTATATGTGTGTGTGTGTGTGTGTGTGTATGTACCTTTGGAATGTTTATTGCTTCCACATTATACATTCCCTATGGTCAGAGTGTACTGCATGATATGATATTGATACCATCCTGACATCATACAGGTGGGATGGATTACTGGTAATGTCTTGTGCCCATGTTGTGTCAGATCCTGGATATGGGACTTGCAACAGTTGGTATTGTATTGCAGGGTAAAGCTGTTTTGCTGTGGGGGAGGGGTGATATCAATACTTACAAAATGTATTTAGCTTGGGCCCCCTCAGCTCCATTAACGGTGACTTTGGTCATATATGTATTTGTTGTGTTCTCTTTTATATCTATAGATGTATATCTGTATATAATACAGGTAAAATATATATATATATATATATATATATATATATATATATATATATATATATATATATATATATGTAGTCTTGCCACCCCCATAGTGCCTTTTTTAGGCAAGGCTCAAAAGACAAACCCACCTCCATAGACAACACAAAGAAAAAGAAACTAAGGGTAATGCTGCTCAACGCCAGAAGTCTAAACCTCAGGATGCATGCACTCGAGGCTCTCCTCAGTATGGAGAATATAGATATCTGTGCAGTAACAGAAACCTGGTTCACGGCTCCCGAGAGCACCCCAGCACTACCAGGTTATACCTCATACCATGCTTTTCGGCCTCAAAACACTGACTGAACCACAAAAGGAGGGGGGTATCCATATTTATCAAAGATACAAACACCTCCAGGTTAGTGGCACAGCATGAAGCATCAGAGACCATCCATGTGCAACTAACAGTGGGCAAAACTGCCTTTCAGTTTGTAGCCTGCTACAGACCACCCTCCCAAATTCAGGAACCCCACTCGGCTTTCCTGACAACACTGGAGAATATAAAGGTCTCTCCAAACACCATTATATTGGGTGACTTCAACTACCCAAACATAGACTGGGAGCACTACTCAAGCCCCAACACCCTCGCCCAATGGTTCCTAGAATTTATAAACTGAAATGCTATGGAACAACTGGTCACCACTCCCACAAGAGGGGAAAACATATTGGACCTGATCATCACCAACATGGGGACTCTATGTTCCATACCAGAGGTATACCCCTCATTGGTAAGATCTGACCATAAATTAATCTCACTGGACATCCATATCCCGTCCCCACCCCCAGCCAAGGAAACCACAGTGAAGAACTTCTCAAAAGCAAACTTCACACTTCTCAAAACCGAGATGGAATCCTTCAAAGCCCCCGGGCCAGTGGAAAATACGGCCCAAACTGAAGAATTCTTTACAAGTGCTTTCTATGGACACCTACAGGAATGCATGGGTTGTGCTATCCCAAATAAAACCAAGACTGATTCCTCCAAAGGCAGGAGACCTGTCTGGTGGACCACAGCCATAAATAAGCTGTACACCAGAAGGAGGACGCTACTACATGATAGAGCAAAATCCCAAAAAGGGAAGGCATCTCTGATCAGTACTAGCAAGAAACTACGATCCCTCATAAAATCATCTAAGGCCAGCTTCGAAAGAAAAATTACACAAGATGCTAAAGATAATCACAAGGCCTTCTTTAGTTATGTCAGGAACCTGGGTGACAACTCCCAGATATGCTCCGAGTTCAAAATGACAAAAAATACACTGAACCCACAGACATTGCCAACATCCTAGCAGACGGGTTCAGTGTAAACTTCTCCCCACCTTCCCCCCAAAAGAGCAAATGTCTATCCCAACAGAGTGTAGCCTCCCTGACATCACAGATGCACAGGTGAGAGCTGCCCTCTCCAAAGAAAAAACACAGCATCAATGGGACCGGACGGTGTCTCGGGCTGCGTCTTACACGAACTCCAAGAAGGG
>NC_056725.1:25830200-25840200 GCF_019279795.1 Protopterus annectens
TCTTGAAGGACATCTGAAACCATCACAATCACACTGACAAACAGAACAGTCTGTATGGCAGTAAGCAGTAGGCCAGCAATTTTCCCAAGGTGTAATGTATGGTAATGTACATCCATATACCTTAAGGCAGCTTACTCCTGATATCCCTCACATGTTGTAACAGCCTAGGTTATTTATTGTGCATACCCCCATAGACTGACTTACAGGGGCATATAACACTGTTACATACACTGACCTCTGGACTGCAGAAGAGCACACATGTTTTGTGCAGCTGAAGCCCACACATATATGGACTCAACCCCACAATATGTGTCGGGGCCACAACAGCAGTGGAATGATGGCAGGAATGGCAGCACAACATAATTACAGGCCACTACATAACAACCCCTGACAGCATGTCATATGGACAAAGCCTGGTATGTAGGTGGAGGACAGAGGCCAGAACACAGGCCCATATGTGAAATAGTGTTGTCATACAATGAGCAAGTTGCTGTTGTTACAGGATAGTCTGCAACATACCCTTAGTCAGGAATATGAAGTCAGAAACACAAATGGATGTAGCCATGTACAATAGCACTCAACACACACACTGTCAGTGATATATCTGACACAAGACCTGTGTGGTGGACAGACAAAACATAACAGGCCCACCTCTGGTCATCATGTGGATAGGCCCACGGTTGAGAGCTATGCAGACAGACTGCATTCCATGTTAAACTAGTATGTGCACACAAACCCTATAACACTGGGGCTATACAATGCATATAACAACACTACTCACACTCTGTAGTTCTGGAACCTTATACTAATATGTAGCTGGCCTGAGACTGCAAGCCCTCTTGTAAGAGGTATTGCTACCTGCTGTCTGTAACACTGCTGCCCACACACAGGAAGGATGTCCACCATACAGGAAAGGTAAAGGGGCTACGCCCACCTCATGTAGGGATTTATAGTAGTGGGTTGCCATGACAGTGGTAATTGGAAGTACTACACAGCATGCTGCATGCAGGTAGCAAGTGGAGGATACTGATTGGTGCAGAGGCCATCACCTGATCATGTGCATCACCTACACAATCCATGCTATAATCTATTCAAAGCCGCTCAATCCATTTACTGGAGAGAGTGAGTGAGTGAGTGAGTGAGTGAGTGAGTGAGTGAGTGAGTGAGTGAGTGAGAGAGAGAGAGAGAGAAACAAACAAACAAATAAACAAACTAAGAAAGAAAGCAGACAGGCTGAAGGCCAAGGCAAAGGAAAAAAAAAACTTACAAGCAAACTATCCAGAACAGACATCATTCCAACAACAGGTATGTGAAGTATATATGCATGTAATTGACTGTACTACTTGGTCCATAATAATGGGATAGATGATGTAGAATGATTTATATGTGCCATCAGGTGTTGTTGTAATGATGTTCAGCTGAACAACTGCTATGGACAATAGAGTCTGTCCATGTGGGTAGTGGGCCATACCCGTCAGCTGTGCAGAGCAGCACTGACTGACAAGATGTAAGCCATCATAGTTTGTGTTGTGTAATGGAAAACATGTATATTACTGTGGCCAATAGCTGGTGGTAGAAGTAATGCCATTATGAAGGACACGTGGGTTCCAGAGCCCACCACTTGCAGGACACTCAAGTTAACATGTAATGTAGCATGCTGAAATGACATAGGTGTGTAATAGGCTTACCTGCAATCTGTCCCTATATATATACCCCCATAATGTTAAGCTGTGTCCATATGTGGCATCTGTCTGGGTTGTAGCAAGGCAGAACAGTGCAGCTGTGCAGGAAGGAGAGTTAGAGATTGTGGAAATGAACTGCTAACAGTTATGAAACATGTCTTTCTGAAGAAGCCTTGATAATAAATAAGACAAAAGCGCTAAAGTACTATAAGAGTTGGTGTGATTTACTATTCTTTGAATGCTGTTATTGTCACGAAGTTCATTTCTTAGTGTATATATATATATATATATATATATATATATATATATATATATATATATATACATGCATATGTCTACAGATATATATATATATATATATATATATATATATATATATGTGTGTGTGTGTGTGTGTGTGTGTGTATGTCTCAAATATGCAAGCACACACACATATTTGCATACTATGTGTGAGGGAACATCACATATATCAATACACACATACATATACAGCAGTAAGTGTGTGCAACATGGACGGTTATGTGACATGTGAGCTCCTTGTTGTTACCACATTGCCCTTGTCTGTGAAGGTGCGAATGGGAATTTGGGGAAGGATAGCAGTTATATTTGTGGAGGTGGGTTGGGTTGGTAGATAGAGAGGACAGCATACAGAGGTGGTATATGACACATGTGGTGGGTAAACACCCTGTTTGATGGGTGTTGTTTGCAATGTGGAAGCCCCATGAGCCCCAATATGGAAACAATGGTAACAAGGCCCCCATCCATTGCCAGTCACAGCAGCAGCTTCACGCCCCTGAAGGTACCTGGGCTGAGGCTGAGCAGGAGGAGCATGTGGACCCTGTGATTGTGTATTGAGAGCCTCAAGGTGATGTAGCACATTCCCCCAAGTCTCTGTGAAGCTCCTTATGCAACAGACCCTGGACCTAACCTCGGGTGACTGGAGCATGTCTGTGTGTGCTCCGGGGGGGAGGGATACCATCCCCTGAGGTGGTTCCACTTGAAGGTAGTGCAGGATTAGTAGATGAGGAGGCCCCAGAGTGGGTCCCACATGTGATGTGGTCTGGTAACATGACCAGATGAGGTAGGAGAGGTGGTTCTGCTGGCAACTGTTCCCTAAACATGCTATTGTATCACTGTTAAAAGAAAATATGTGGGTAGTAATAGTCCACATAATCCCGGATCATGTCCAACAGCATGCATAGATATCCCCCATAACACATAATGACAGATGTACAGCAATCACATAGCAAACAGACTACATGCATATATGGAACCATAGTGGCCCTTAAAATGGCATGCAGGTGATATTGTCTGTAATATGCCAGCAATGATAGTGTCCCCACAGGGAACATGGCTACAAACACATAGCACAAAGTGTGGTACAATACGATAAATGTCCCAATGGTAAGTAAGCTGTAGCCATACCCACTGAGTTGTGTGAACAGTTTGTTGTCACAGATATGGTGGGGGGGGAGACAGAGATGTGTATTAAGAACTATGGTAACCTTGCTGTATGAGTTGCTCAGACCTGTTTCCATTTTTATGTCTTTCAGGCCAGATGTCACACGGCAGGTTACCTGTGTATTCAGCAGACGAAAATGAAGTCATCATCAACCACCTGGTACAGCACTACCAGGTGCTGTTTGGAAGGACAGCCCATGAGCAGCAGGAGCGGACCGCCCTGTGGAACAATCTAGTCCACAAGGTCAATGATGGCCTGCATAACCACAGTTATGAGCAGGTCCGGCATCATTACAGTGACCTGCTTCACAATGCCCGCTGGCGTGCTGCTGCAGGGGCGGTCATGTCACCCATCCCCCGACACGTGTTGAGGAGCTCCTCGCCAGCCCCGTGGCACCTGCCCGCCCGCACATGCAACAACTGGCGGAGACCATAGTGGAGGTGGGTGCTACCCACACACCGGCCGAGAAGCGTGCAGATAAGGCCGCAGGCCACATCAGCTGGAACCGACAAAACTGGAGTCAACAATAAAGGCCTCAGTTCCGAGGAAGATCTCGGAGCCGACACGGTCAAGGTCTGCACCGACTGAACAGTTGGTGCCGATACAGTGGTAATGGTCTGAACCGAGGAGCCCCTCGGTGCCGATATATAGAAGGCTGCAGGACAGGATGGAGCCAAAATCACTAATGGAGCCGAAGGCCTCGGTGCCGAAGGTCTAGGCACCAAAAGCACTGGGGCTGACAGAGAGCACCGGAGCCGAAAATTTAGCCTTTTTAGGTTTTAGTTGGTGAGAGTCCACAGCCAGGGATGAAGGCAAGGATTTAGCCTTAGTAGAAACATCCATTTTCTTATGGGCTTTAGGAGGGGTTGAGACCTTCAACCCAGAAATAGCCTCTGAAAAAGGAGATTTTAGAAGTCCTTTCAGTATCAACTTGTTTTTCCTTTCTAACAAAGTTCTATTAGAAAAGTTCTCACACATAGTACAGGGTGGTTCAACAGATAAATGGGAAGCTCCCAAACAATAAACACACAAAGAGTGTGCATCAGAAGTAGGCAGTTTGTGTCCACAATCAGAACACCGCTTAAACCCTGGACTACCTTTTTTATCTATGATATTAATTAATAGAAAAGTACCAACAATGGTACAAGAGAGTACCCGAAGGTATGAGAGAGAAAAGGGGAAAGGTTACCAACAATGGTAAAGAGAAAATACCTCACTGTAAAAGTAGTAAGTAAAAGACAGAAAACCTGAGGAATTTATGAACGCTAGATGCGATAGGGTAAGAGACAAAAAATATCAACTTTCTAACAGAAAAGTAATTTGTAAAGCAATTAAACAATAATTGACTGTACTTAGCTCAAGAGAAGTAGCTTGACACGACCAGATGGCAGGCAAACAAAATCTGAGGTAACAGGGAGAGAGGGATTGTGGGTAAGAGTTTAGCTTGAGAGTTTGAAGCTGATGGGAGCTTGGAAAATGTCCGGCTAGGTTTCGAGCTTGTTATCGATACCTATGCATAAGGAATGAACGAGGATTAACAATATCAGATTTATTTTTTTGTAATTACATGACATTTCAATTGCAATTGAAGACATACCTCTCAAACTTATAGTCCAGAGAGAAAGGCCTTGGCATAAACATTTCATTGGCTCCAGTAGTTACCAATGTGCAAGATAGAGCAGAGGACATTAACTTTACTCAAAACAGTGATATTACAACAATAAGGTACAAGCAGAACAGAAAGTCCATCGGACTCGAACATGACTACTTACTCCCCAGGAAATACCCTCTATGACTTACACCCAGTGTTATTAAAGATCTGTTCCTCACTGCACTCTTCCAAGATAAACGCACTACAGCAATGAGCTGTAATAACAGCCCGGGGTGTCTCCTATATAGTTTGAAAAATGATCCCTCAGACACACTACAATGTCTGTTCAGCAACAGTCACCAGGCAGGCCTCATCCCTAGGGAATGCAGGACAGCAAAGGTCATCTCTCTACATAAAGCTGTACCATGAACAGACCTAGTGAACTACAGACCCACAAGTTGGACTACTCATAAAAAAATGTCCATGGAAAAAGTAATAATGGATCTAATTAATACACAAGAAATATTCAAACAATGCACCTATCCCAGGTTGGTTTTGTAAAGGGTAGGTTGCAGCTGTTAAATCCAGTGCACTACATTCACAAGGCCACTTGAGACATGTATGATGGACAAAAAGTGTTTACTGCCTACCTCTAGCTGGTAAAGGCAATCAATATACTACCTCACTATGGTATTATAGTCAATTTCAAAACTTTACACACAAATTCCTGTGTAACATCATCATGGACCTTATAAGCAAGGACATTGGCAACTTCCAAAAGCTTGACTCCACACAGTTTGGTTTTGTCAAAGGGAGAGCATGCCTGTTAAACTTGGACAACTTCTTTGAAACAGTCATCAAACACATGGACGAGGGGAAGTCGGTGAACAGCACCAACCTTGACCTTGCCAAAGCCTTTGACACTATTCCCCACTCGGGCATTAATAGATAAACTCTCCCAGCTAGGCATCAACCTGTATGTTACCAGATGGGTAGCTAACTCCCTCACTGATAGAACCCACTCGGTCAAAGTAGGGGAAGCCACCTCTAGGAGTAGATCAGTAACAAGTGGTGTACCTCAAGGATCAGTGTTGGGGACTCTACTGATTAGGATATATTTTTATGAGGTATAAGCCAAAACCAGTGGTCTGTGGCTGACCAGGTTTGCAGATGACTACAACCTGGGTGCTGTCTTAAATCAAATCCCCCTAGTGATGTGAACATCCTCCAAGAGGGCCTTACCCAAACTAATGACTGGTGCCAGAAGCATGGCCTCAAACTGAATTCCAAGAAATGCATCATTATAATCTTTGCAGATAATGTCATCCCCACTAATTATCACATTAATAGCAATGTATTAAGCATGCGATCAGTTGTGAAGGACTTAGGCACACAGGTTGATAGCAACCTGACTTTTGACCATAACGTTGCCTCTGTTGTACGGAAGGCTTTCTACATAGCCCACCTCATAAATAAGGGTATTTCATCCAGGAACAAGGAGGTCAAAACATCCCTGTACTCCTCCCTTATCAGACCCATTATCGAGTACAATGCCCCCTTCGGCATGTACCTTGCCAAGCATATGCAGCAGTTGGAGAGACAACAGAGGTTCCTGACCAGGAAAATCCAGGGTCTCAAACACCTATCCTATACAGATAGGCTAAAACCCCAGTCCCTCTACTCAGTCTCATACAGACTGCTCAGAGGTGACCTGTGTCTGGCATACAAGGCCATTTCAGACCCAGCCTTGATGGAGTTCCTGCATACCCATAAGACAAACTCCACTCGTGCAACCCACACGCAAGGCCTTAACCTGGTCTTTGACATTAATAGTACATGTTGACAGGATAGATTTGTGTCCCAAAGACTCCCCCATCTGTGGAATAGACTCCCTCTCAATGTCAAGCAGAGTACCTCTCTAGCCCTCTTTAAAAGGAACCTGGATGGGAAGCAGAAAATATACCCCTGGGATCGCAACTGTGTCCCTGCTGGACAGGGGAAACAGGTGTTGACTTTGAGAGAACATGGGTGAAATTCTTGGCTAGGTTTATAAGGGTCTCTGGGCCAATAGCCTAGTATCATCCTATAAACCTATGAACCTATAATAGAAAATTATACATATCTACAGTATATCTATAGCTATAGTATATATATATATATATATATATATATATATATATATACACACACACACACACACACACACACACACACACACACACACACACACACACACACACACACTGTGGTAGGAGACATGCCCTGGCTCAACGCATATTTAAGGACAGGGTAACAGGACAAACCCAGAGTCACAGAGACCCATACCTTAAGACTGGAGACATGCACTTGTTCAACCCATATTTAAGGGATAGGGGAACCGGACAGATGCAGAGTCGCAAACACCCATAACTTTACTTTATTTTTGTGGTAAAACAATGGAGAAAGTTATTTGCATAATGTATAATCAGAATTGAGAAGATTAGCCCCCAGATTCACTATACTTCCGTGCAGGACTAGCTTAGTCCTGCACAGAAGCAAACATTTAGGAGCAGGACGGCAGCGCGCCAGGCATATTAATGAAGGTACACTCCCTGAGCTCCTAAACGGACACGGAGCATGTATGAGTGCAGTGGGTGTGTCTGAGAGCAGAGCTCACAGAATAATCATGCCCCTGCAATCAAGAACAGCAGTTTAGGAATAAGAAAGAGTGAGACTGCTCATAGGTGTTCGCATACCCCCATCAACACCCCCCCCCCAGTTTATAACAGCAATAGTTAATATATAAAATATAAACAAGCTTTTTTTTTAATCAAACAGATAAAATTTAACTGTAGGTGTGGGGGTTTGCCCATTGCTTAGCTATGTTTTTTGCAGCTTAAATGACACACTAAGATAACAATCAAGATCTATGAAAATAAAGCAGTACTGCAATAGTGTAGTGGGCATTCTCCTTATGAACAGCCATTCCCGGCTCGAGTCCCACACCAGTACCTTCCATTTTCCATGTCAAATCCCTTTATGAACAATATTTTTTTTGCATACCCTACTAACTAACATATATTCATGAACTGGAGTACTGCATAACATGTAGATGTGAGGTGTCACTGTCATAATGTTGTAAAATCCACAGATAATCACAAGTGCCCCATACAGTACATGTACCCATGAATCAGGGATACAAATCAAAGGTACAATGTGTAATGAATGATAAATCCATAGTTTCCAAATCCACCACCTTCCAAGAAAACATTTTACATTACTGTCTAAATTAGTGCAGTGGTAAGCGGGAGTAAACACTATTAAGTAAGAGTAAACATATTTAAGCAGTAGTAAGTGGGTTTAAGCCCGTTTGTGTGGGGGTAAGCAATGCGCACACAGGTTAAGCAATATTAAAGCTAACTCTCTGTAAGCATATTTAACCAGAGTTTAGCATTGCTTACCATCGCGCAAACCCACTTACAGTTGCTTAAAAGTGCCGTAATCACTCTGTATGCAACAACCGCTGTTCTGGTCAGAAACAAAATAAACAGCCTTTGCATGTCTTGAACCCAGGACATTGTACACTATAGTCACAGTAGTTAACCACTAAGCCATCCCAGCAGTACATAGGATTGAGGTATCACCAGACAGATCCTCACTATAGGAAAATCAAACTCAACATGTGAAAGGAATCGATATACAGTTTTATGTTGTATAACCTACTACATAACATAAATATGTGAACTGGAGTACTGCATTAAGCCCAGATGTGAGGTGTCATTGTAATAAAGTTTTGAAATCCCCTAATAAACACAAGGACCTCATACAGTGTACGTACACATGAATCATGGATACCAAACACATATATAACATGTAATGAATAATAAATCAATGCCAAAAAACAAATAGTAAGCAAATTAAAAATTAAGCATCACTAAGCATTAGACAGCCCAGTGTATTATGAGTAAGCAATGTGTAGGCTAGCTAACTCAGTTTGCCCACTGGTATACCCCTTTAAGTAATGCCAACCTCAGGTAAGCAGGTTTGCCCATAGCTTATCATTTTCAAAACCGTCCAATCACAACAAAGTGCGGGAAATCAACCCTATTTAAACCCAATAGGCAGGAATACATCTCATAACTGGTTGCTGCTTTCTCCTGTAGGCACTATGACTGGTATGGGAGAGTTTGTGTGCTTTTAGACACAGCACTGGGGGCATCCAGAAGTCCAGAGTCATGGCAGGACTCCTTGTGAAAGAACATGACCAGAGACTGCTGCAGGACTAGTACCAGGGTTAGGAATACAAAGCGGAAGCCTGGGACCATCTCGCCCGTGACCTCACCAGTGCCAATGGCATACCCTGAACTGGTGAGCAGGTCAGGCATCACTATGCCGACCTGAAGTGGAGAAAGGGTGATCTGTTGGATCAGTGAATCCAAGAGGCTAGGAGGACGGGGGATTTCCCAGCCGTGTGTTAGTATCAGTCCACTACCTGTTTAATAATTGCCAGCTCATGTATATTATGGATAGGTGTAGCTAAATATTCCTCCTATGTCTTTCACAGTGACAGTTGAGTGGGCTGGGAATCAGGAAGCCCATGCCTGTAGATTGCAGCTGTTGCGGCGTGAGGCAGGTTAGTAATACTCTTGCATAGGAAATAAATCTAAACATAGTAGTAAGTTAATTGTCTGTATAAAACCTGTATTGTTTAAGCATACACCAGAGAATATGGCAAGTACAGTCTCATATAGGTTGCATGTAAATAAAAGCAGAATAGCCTGACAATAAAGGTCTAACTGCTGGACTGCATATGTTTACTCTGGTTTCATATGGTAATGTACAGTTGCAATCTCTTAATAGTACTGTTGTATTAAGCACTGTTACCCACACTGTGCTACATAAATAAAATGTGTAGGAATGTCTGTATATGACTGTTGTAATCACAAAAGGTCACATACTACAACTGAGAGAGAGACTTAGAAAACAGTGGAAAGATAGACAGCATAATCCAAATAGCACATTCAACTGAGACGTCAACTGTTGTATTTTTAGCACACACAGCCATGGTTCAAATCATGGGAGTGGTAGTAGGCTGTATGCAGAATCATACCCCACAACTGTACAGATATGTCCAGAATGTCCAGTAAATTGGCCCATATCGGCTGCTTATCACCCTGTCTCCCCTGTCAAATCAGTGGGATGATCCCAGACGTTTAGGCAGCAAATAAAACGGTTTATTACATCAAGCTTTCGAGTAGAAACTTTTTCACGAAAAAGAGTTTCAAC
>NC_056725.1:25845200-25860791 GCF_019279795.1 Protopterus annectens
AGAGCCATGCAGACAGAATGCATTCCACCTGAAGGTAGTGCAGGACTAGTAGATGAGGAAGCCCCAGGGTGGGTCACACATGTGATGTGGCCTGGTAACATGGGCAGATGAGGTGGGAGAGGTGGTTTTCTGGCAATTGTTCCCTAAAAATGCTATTGTGCAACTGCTATAGAACATATGTGGGTAGTAATAGTCCAGACAATCCCGGATCATGTCCAACAGCATGCATAGATATCCCCCATAACACAAAATGACAGATGTGCAGCAATCACATAGCAAACAAACCACATGCATATATGGAACCACAGTGGCCCTTACAATGCCATGCAGGTAAAATTGTGCATAACAGGCCAGCAATGATAGTGTCCCTACAGGGAACATGGCTACAAACACATAGCACAAAGAGTGGTACAATATGATAAATGTCCCAATGGTAGATAAGCTGTAGCCATACCTATTGAGGTGTGTGAACAGTTTGTTGTCGCAGATATGATGGGAGGAGACAGAGATCTGTATTAAGAGCTATGGTAACCATTGCTGTATGAGTTGCTCAGACCTGTTTCCATTTTTATGTCTTTCAGGCAAGATGTCACATGGCAAGTTACCTGTGTATTCAGCGGACAAAAATGAGGTAATCATCAATCACCTGGTACAGCACTACCAGGTGCTGTTTGGAAGGACAGCCCATGAGCCCATACTGTGTACATGGGTGCTGTGTTTTCCAGGGGAAGGGGCATCACCTACTAACACAGCCCTTGCATCACACACATGTATACTGTTGCTAGCATGGATTGATTATAGCTGCACTGCATGCTGTTGAGTACTATATGTTATGTATGTTGACAAGATGGGTAATGGGGGGGGGTCTGTGTGTACTACAAGGCTAGGTAAAGAGTATACCTTGGCATCAGGCCACATGAAAATCTCTGCAGTATGGCGCAGGGGTGTAGTTTCTGGATTGGCCCACACAGGTGGGTATTGTATTCACCATCCAGTCATCTGGGTTACTATTGTGGGTGGCCAGTGCTGTGGTATTGTGGCATATGAATAAATATACATTAAAAAATGGCAATGAACACAGACAGTGAAATGAGCAAGTATATTTGGTCATTACCAATATGGGTCAGTTTTGCACCCCACCAACTTTAATGTCCTCTATCCTCAAATCAGACCACAAATCGTAATTCTTAAACTCTTAGTGCAAGAAATCTGCACAAAGCCTAAAATACTGTGTGACAATGGCATATAAATGCGGGTTGTGTTTTAAATTTTGCAATTATAAATTTAGAAAAGGTTTCTCGTCCAGGAAAAAGAGGTCAGTGTTCCCCTCTACTCATCACTCATTAGAGCAATTATAGAGTACAATGCCCCTTTTGGTATGTACCTTACAAGACATTCTGCAGAAATACCTCACAAAGTGGATTACTGGCCTCAAACAGATGCCCTACGCAGACCGTCTCAAAAAACTCTAATTTACTCCTTCGCATATCATCCATTCAGAGGCAATCTCTGCCTAACATACAAAGCTATGTCAAACCCAGAGCTGTTGGACATGCTCCACTTAGAGAAATCCTAATCCCTCTGAGCTACATGCTCTAGGGATCTAAACCTTGTCACCACAATAAACAGAACATGCTGGGAGGGATAGATTCCTGTCACAGAGACTTCCCATACTCTGGAATAAAATACATATCTATATCAAACAAAGCTCCTCATTAGCACTCTTAAAGAAAAATCTTGATGATTGGATGGGAAATAGGAAATTCACCCCAGGGATCACCTCTGGGGGCTATGCTCAACAGAAGCACATGAAAATAATTTTCTTGGGTGGCAAAAGCCAAGGTACCTTTTTGGCTAGGCTTATATAGGCCCTAGGGCCAATAGCATTGTACCTACCTATGAACTAAATGCAATATTGGGTACTGACTAGTACCTCTACTGTATTACATTGGGTTTAAATGGCTAGGTTAAAAATCACCTCCGGGGCAATAGCCTAGTAATCACTTATGATCTCCTATGATTCTATCCTATGATGGGAGAATGCTGTAAATCACTTAGTGTAATGTCCTCTGAGGAATGGTCAGATCACAAAATGGTCTCCTTTGAAGTAAAAATAAAATCCAGAACCACAGCTAGTCATAGAATGTCCAGGCATTATTCTAAGGCTCACAGGCCCATACATGCTATTACCTGATAATGTGGCAACATTTCAAGCCCCCACAAACCCTGAGAACTCTGCTGCCTCTGGACAACTGTTCACGAAATGTTATACAAGTATGCTAATAGCTGCATAGAGGAAGCTGTGCCCACCAAGAATAAGTACAGAAGTAACTTAAAAAAAAAATACTCTGTGGAATCACAACATTGGGATGCTGTATAACAGAAGGAAGAACATCATAGCAAAAATTAAGAGGTGTACCATCCAGCACTTTCAACTTAAACTACTCAGTGTAAAAATAATGTCTACCAAAGCCAAATTTGAGGTAAATTTGGCCTCCCACACCAAGGACAACCACAAGAAATACTGTAGCTATATCTGTAACCTGAAAGACAATACACAAATGTGTGCAGAGCTCATTGTTAATGCAGCCACATATACTGGGCCAGAAGATATAAAAAACTATTAGCAGACAAATTCAGGTCTAATTTTGGCCCTCTCTCCTTCTAAAAAATATCAAATATAAAACTGTCCTGCTATCACTAAGAACAGGTCTTCAGTGTCCACTGTAAGGACAAGAACAATGCATTGATGGGGCCATGCATGAAACATGATGTATCAGGCCCTCTGGATTGCTATTTAAACTGTAGCCACCAACAAGGATTCATGCCTAATGAATGCTGAGCAGCAATAGTCATCCCTCAGTCCAAAGATGGGCCATCTACAGACCCTGCAAACTATAGCCCCATAATCTCACTAGTCTCATATGCAAATTCATGGAAAAAAGTATCATGGAAATGATCAATAATGACACAGGAAACATCCAGACACTAGACCTAATGCAGATGGGTTTCGTCTAGTACAGCTCTTGTTTACTCAACCTGGTGGACTTCTTTGAGAAGATCACCAAAACAATGGATGAGGGCAAAATGTTTCACACTGCCTACCTTGACCTGGCCAAGGCATTTGACGCAATACCCCACTCCAGCATTGGTTGACAAACTCAAGAGGTTAGGTGTAAACCTTTGTTATCTGGTGGATACCCAGCTGGATCACAAGACTATTTTTAAGCACCTACATACATGTGTGTATGTGTTTTTGCAAATGTTTATATAAATGTGTGTCTATTTTACATATAATATACACTCACAGTAAGACACTGAAGGTTGTGCATCAGGGCTGGTAACTCTGCACGTAAAAATCAACTACCAATCATTAGCGGACCGGAGTTCCGCTGTCGCGACCCCTAACCGGGAAAATGCCAAAAGACACAACAACATGTGTGTCTATATATAATATAATATATATATATATATATATATATATATATATATATATATATATATATATATATATATATATAAATATATATATATATATATATATATATATATATATATATATATATATATATATATATATATATATATATATATATATATATATATATATATATATATATATATATATATATATAAATATAGACAAGTGGGTAATCTATCAGTGTAGTACCTCGCTGGTGGTTCTGCACTGGTAAGGGCGTGTCCACATTGATTGGCAAGTCATCGAACATCTGCATGACAAGGTATGCTAATTTCCCCTGTCCTAAGCCAAGTACTTTTTAGAAAAACTACACTGGTACTATACTGGTAGATCATGTGGCACATATATTTTAAGTGATACTTAAAGCTAAAACTGCTGTCTGCAAGGTAATGTGGCTCAGTGAGAGGGTCAACTTGTAGCTCCAGGCACACGTTTAGTTTTTCCAGTCTAAGATGCCACTTCTGTGTTCAATTGTCCATTAAACATTGTTTGTTTAATTGAAGGATGCGAGTATTTTAATGTAAAGTTAGACTTGTTTGGCACTCAGTTGAAAACGTGTGTTTCTAATGCATTTTATTGTGTGTGGAGACTATGAATTAAATGCAAGCTGGCATTTTTATAATCGGGCTGTTTGCAGATCAAAAACATTCCTTCAGGTATAATTTAATTCCCAAAAATTGTCCATGATACTTCCCTTATTTGTGACCAAAACTTAGAGATTGTCTTGTTTCTAGATTCAGTGGTACTAATACCAAACACATAGCTTTATGCTTTGTTTATTAGATTAAACAGAAGAACGATCTTTAGAAAGTGGTTTTAATAAATACAGGTAGTTAACCTAGTGGCATTTGGGTCCTTTTCTTGTGTGTGTGAACAGCCTATTTGACAGCTCTAATTTTGCTAGAATATAGCTGATGGCCCTAATTTTGTGTAGTTTTAGTTTTTTGGGGTGGACCTGTTGAGTGGTTACCATCTTCTATTGCTACCTTTGCTTTCGCCTTGTTTGTGGTACCTATATTGGTGCTGCATTTGAATGTACAGTAAATAGCGTGGTTGGTTATTTGGTAATTGGTATGGAACACCTGATTCCAAACAAACTTGCAAACTCGGCCCATGAGCAAATTTCTTCCCAGATTTAATTTTCTGGTGAGTCGGATAATTAAAATTGGTCATTATCAGTTATTAGTAGAAGGAAAAACAAATAAAAAAAAATGCAATAATTGAACTATCTTTTGACTATAATGACCAGTCTTAATGCACCGATCATGTGCTACATGAAAGCTAATTAATATGAATGTAGCTTTGTAAGGCGTGTAAGGTGTTAGGGATGGGATTTGCTACTGTGCATCCTGTGAGGTACTACACTGGTAGATTACCAACAAGTGTACATACACACTGTCCCATACAGTACTGATGGACAGATGCAGCTCCTAAATGCTTTATCCTAGCCATGGCTCCACTCAAATTAACTATGGTATGACCCCAGTTATTCTCATTAGGGATAATATGTAATTATCAACCATGGGACATGTAAGACCAATCTATAACCAAATGGGATAGATTATTTCAAACACAAAAAGGTAAATTAGCTAGATAAAATGGTCTGCAGGAGCAGGGACCCAGTATTTAACTATGAACCTATAATCTTACATTTCTGAGGCACATACAAAAATGCATAAAAAAAATCACCAAAAACTTACAATGCTTTAGAGATCCAAAAACTCTCTCACCAACACAACTACATTCTCCATTAATTAACACTTCCCCTCACTAGTTTATGGAACACCCATTCCTAGTAACTTCCAGTCAGCATAAAAAGCAAAATGTGAGGAATGCTATAAAAAGGTGGCTAAATTATCAGCAAATCCCCCTTTCAGAACCCAGTACAGTATAGCACTGAAAGCCTTCATTGGTTAGAATGAAACCCATCAACTAACCTGTACAGAGCTTCTTCACACCTACCCCAGTTGTCCAGTACTAAATACCATTCTACACAACTATGTTCCTGCTCCATCACTTTGATTCAGTGAGGAAAAAAAACTCTCTCTCCATAGCCCGATCAAATCTGCAGGCCATGATCTATATTTATACCATGTTGATAAGGCCTGGGACTCCTTATATATATCATTCAGATCGATACCCTCCCTCCAGTCCTTCAAAACCATTCAGAAGTACTTAGCCAAAATCTGTCGCGGTTTTTGCCCAACCTCAGGATGATATTCCTAAATATGAACAACTTCCTAATCATACCTTACACTTCCTCTCACTTTTCACTCACTTCCTAACTTTGTCTAGATAAAAGTGGACAATTACCCACTTAAATGTTCCCGGTAGTCAGACGTCAGTAAGAAATATGTTTGGCCTTGTCCTTACAAATGGTTCCCCTGCCTACAACCCAGTAATATAATATAATATAATATAATATAATATAATATAATATAATATAATATAATATAATATAATATAATATATACAACTTGTGATTGCAACAGCTGCCCAACTGAAAACAAAAAAAAATTATACCCAAATAATGAAATCTGTGAAAATAACTGGCCAACCACACCACAAAAAAAATCATCACATTGAAAAATATGAAAGTAATATTACTGGTCATTAACTACTTCATACTGCTCAACTATCTCTGATTTTGCCTCATATTATTACCCTTCTCCTTATAAAATGTTTTGATTTTTTGGTAAATCACTGAAGATTACAGTCTGTATTATCACTATCCACAAAAGGAAAACACAATAAATATTGTATAAAAATACATAACTAATAAGCCACACTAACACCTTCAAAAATGACTGCATCTTAGTATGGCTAAAATTCTGCAGAGCAAAGCAAAAAGAACACAGCAAACCTCCCAGAAAACCAGGCTACCAAGCAATCAGTGAAAAAATAGCCAGTTAGCAATGGAGATAACACTCCTCCATTAACACAAACACAGTGAAATTACTGCACACTCATAGTGCAGGAAAACTAGCAACCTGTAAAGAATTAAGCATATAATACAAAGCTTTACACTATACAAACCATGCAATATGCAAACAAGAAGTACATCAAGCACATGCTGCCCACTGAAATTTCTCCAGTAATGAAACCAAACATATGTCATCAATAACATACAGTTTAAATCTAAATCTACCAAACATAGAGATGTTCATTTACCTGTAATGTCCAAGTGTGTATCCTAAACAAGTTCCATTAATTCTTCGAACAGCCATCTCCTACAATGCTGACTGCTTCCCCAAATAGCTTTCACAGACTATACAGAACAGCTTAACCAGCAGAATATTGCCATTACATGTAAACGTACTTCAAAATTAGTCACCTATAGCAAATACTGACAGTCACTTATAATCACACTGTCTTCAACCAGAAATAGTAAAATTCTTGAAAAATAAAACAGTTGTAATTTAATAAGAAATGCTGCACTGACCTCTTGTCCAACCGTCCCTTATGACTGAGTTCCACAACTAAGCAGAATTATGTAGAAAGCGACACACATTTCATAAAACAGCATACGCACCCCTAAAACAATCAAACCAAGACTTGTCTGTCCACATGATGTGCCTAGACAATATCCGACTTTAATACTTTGTAATGAATGGATGAATAGATTACACTGGTTAACACATTGAGATAAATACATACATTGAAATGCATAAGACATTTTTAACAGCTCAGCATTTAAATGTCTCATTCAATGAAATGAAAGTCAATACCAAGCCAGAAACCAATGAAATTAGCACTTCATCAAGCTGGACATGACCATTTTCACCTCTGCTGACACCCATTGTTTCATAGGTTCATAGGTTCATAGGTTCATAGGTTCATACTAGGCTATCTGCCCAATGGCATTTATAAGCCTAGCCCAGAGTTTTGTGGCTTTCGCCACCCCTTTAGTTTGAAGGATACTATGCCCATTATTTTGCTGTGCCTCTGTCCAGCAGTGACACTGAGATAATCCTTGGGGTATATCTGCGATCTCCCATCCATTGGTCAAGATTTCTCTTGAACAAGGCCAGTGAGGTGCTCTGCCTCACATGTACCGGGATTTTGTTCCACAGCATAGGGAGTCTCTGGGTGATGAATCTGTCCCTCCAGCCCATCCTATTAATAACCGTGTCAAGGTTTAAGTCTCCTGCCCTTGTAGTTCTGAGGGATCTAGATTTTTTGAGGTGAAGCATGTTCATCAATTCTGGGTTGGACATGGCCTTGTATGTCAGGCACAGGTCACCTCTGAGCAGACGGTAAGCGACTGAATAGAGCTGGAGTTTCTTCAGTCGGGCAGCATAAGACATATTTTTGAGACCCTTTATCCTTTTGGTGAGGAACTTTTGGGGCCTTTCCAGCTGCTGCAGGTGTCGGGTCAGATACATCCCGAATGGGGCATTGTACTCAATCATTGGTCTGATGAGCGATGAGTACAGGGGGATGATGACCTCCCTTGATCTAGATGTGAATCCCTTCATGATCAGGTGGGCAATGTAGAAGGTCTTTCTAACTACTTTGGCAACGTGAGTGTCAAACAAAGGGTTACTGTCAACCTGGGTCCCCAGATCCCTGATAACCTCTTCTGTGCTCAGTGGATTGCCACCTATATGGTAGCTAGGGGTAACCTTGTTTTTCCCGAAGGGAATGACTATGCATTTCTTGGCGTTCAACCTCAGGCCATGGCTCTGGCACCAGTCATCCGTTTCTATGAGACCCTTCTGAAGGATATCTGTGTCAGATGTGTTCTCGACTATGGCGCCCAGTTTGCAGTCATCTGCAAATTTTGTCAGCCATAACCCTACTGTGTTTGTTTGTACTTCTGAAAAGTAGATGCCGAACAAGAGTGGGCCCAGGACTGAGCCCTGTGGGACACCACTTGTGACAGGCTTTGAGTCTGACATGGCGCCAGCAACTCTGACCCTGTGGGTTCTGTCACTTAGCCAGTTTGCAACCCATCTTGTGACGTATGGGTTTACATTTAAGCTGATCCAGTATGTCCAAAATCAAGAACACTTAACAGAAAGCCAAGGATGACTGCAGCAATTATAGAATAATTAATATGCAAAATCAATTGACTCAGGTTTCTTTTACCACAGACTGAAAATTATGCAACTATTTTTATATAATTAGTCAGAGTTTTAGTTAATGTAATAAACTACAAGCAACTGAATTTTGCACTGCAGACTGACATCTGCAGAAAATGCTAAACCTATGTATACAGTTTTTAACAGCCCTATTTATAGGTTTGTAACACACTTGGAACAGATGGAAAAAATTATTTCAATGAAAATCAGGGGAACCACAAATAACAGCTGCTCAACGGGAAAGCTGAGAAACAGAGGATGACATGAGAGTAACACATTCTTTGCAATGACTTGCATTTTATCTGTCTTTGGCCTAGCACTCTTGTGTGGGGTCATTTACTGCACTGTTATAACTTGCTGATACTTGTTAACCTCTGCTATCTCTGAAAAAACAAAAAAAAAAAAAAAAAAAAAATCTTGCTTTTTTCCCACTTTTCTGAGATTTAAAAAAGTTCAGTTACAGGCTTGCTGTTTTTGAACTGTTTGTAAGTTTCTGTGAGGCCATTTTTTGCTTGGGCTAAATGAAAGTCTTTCTGTTGATCAGTGGCAGTGAAAAACATTGAGCAGCCTACCTGCCCCTGTGGGAGTGGTTACTGACTTGAAACTGTAGTTTTATTGGCCATTCTGGGTCAATTCCAAAACTCCTTCATCTTCCTCTCTTAAAACCTGGTTGCCTCATGGTTTTGGCATTTTTTCAGGCTTGTTGGCTGTTGGTGAAGCACCCACCAAGAGGAGAAAACACTGAGAGAAGAAAGGAGCCACTTTTGAGACTTTAAGTATTTTTCCTCTGTTTATTTGCTAAGTTTTTCTGCATAGCCACCTATTTTGAGCATTTTCTGGCTTGTTAAATTTGATTTCTGCATTAGTAACTGTATTTAGAGCACAACCTAGAGCTGTTTACTGAATTTCCTGTTTGCACTTATTTTTAAAATCGTTTTTTTCTCAAAACTGCCATTTTATCTGTCTTTGGCCTAGCACTCTTGTGTGGGGTCATTTACTGCACTGTTATAACTTGCTGATACTTGTTAACCTCTGCTATCTCTGAAAAAACAAAAACAAAAAAAATCTTGCTTTTTTCCCACTTTTTTGAGATTTAAAAAAGTTCATTTACAGGCTTGCTGTTCTTGAACTGTTTGTAAGTTTCTGTGAGGCCATTTTTTGCTTCAGCTAAAGGAAAGTCTCTCTGTTGATCAGTGGCAGTGAAAACATTGAGCAGCCTGCCTGCCCCTGTGGGAGTGGTTACTGACTTGAAACTGTAGTTTTGTTGGCCATTCTGGGTCAATTCCAAAACTCCTTCATCTTCCTCTCTTAAGACCTGGTTGCCTCGTGGTTTTGGCGTCTTTTCAGGCTTGTTGGCTGTTGGTGAAGCACCCACCAAGAGGAGAAAATGCTGAGAGAAGAAAGGAGCCACTTTTGAGACTTTAAATATTTTTCCTCTGTTTATTTGCTAAGTTTTTCTGCATAGCCGCCTATTTTGAGCATTTTCTGGCTTGTTAAATTTGATTTCTGCATTAGTAACTGTATTTAGAGCACAACCTAGAGCTGATTACTGAATTTCCTGTTTGCACTTATTTTTAAAATCGTTTTTCTCAAAACTTGCATTTTATCTGTCTTTGGCCTAGCACTCTTGTGTGGGGTCATTTACTGCACTGTTATAACTTGCTGATACTTGTTAACCTCTGCTATCTCTGAAAAAACAAAAACAAAAAAAATCTTGCTTTTTTCCCACTTTTCTGAGATTTAAAAAAGTTCAGTTACGGGCTTGCTATTCTTGAACTGTTTGTAAGTTTCTGTGAGGCCATTTTTTGCTTGGGCTAAAGGAAAGTCTTTCTGTTGATCAGTGGCAGTGAAAAACATTGAGCAGCCTGCCTGCCCCTGTGGCAGTGGTTACTGACTTGAAACTGTAGTTTTATTTGCCATTTTGGGTCAATTCCAAAACTCCTTTATCTTCCTCTCTTAAAACCCTCTTTTGCGCTGTTTTGCGCGTTCTTGAGCATAAGCGCAACAACGGGCAGCGCCTAATTGGGTTTAAACTATTCCTGGCTCCAGAAAGTCTGCTCTTCACTTTTTCCCTTAGAACTGCTCTATCTTTCAATTTAAACACCATATTCTCATTCTAAGGCCCTTCACTGGTCCAATTAAGTAATCCTACAAGTTAGCACTATTAAACCATAAGCACTACTTACTCTTATACTCTCTACGATTACCCTGTCCTCTATTGGTCCATCTTAAATTCAGTTTCCCTATTACTCTAGCATGTCCAAAGGTCAGTCAATGGTTTCCTCTCCAGTCCAGCTGGTGAATCTGGGAATTTTGAGGCAATGTTACAACTGTCTCATGTACACGGACAACCCTCTCCTCCTCCAAACAGGTTCAAATATATGTGAGAGATGCAACTATTTAGCCAAACTGGAGGCTGAGCTCTCTCATCTCAAAACTGGTGTTACCAGTCAGGAGGAGAAGGTAACCTCACACAACACAATTCCAGTATCACATAGTCCCACCACATCAGTGAACCAAACACATAAATACACAAAAACATACTCGGAGGCTCTAAATAAAAATCTACCTAAGCAACAGAGACCTCCAAAGCAGCCATCCAAGCAAACGCTACCTCAAAACAAAACACACACAACACATAACCCACAAAATCAGTGTGCCAAGCAGCCACAGCCCTTAAGGCTGAATAACACACTTGATACTCTTGTTATAGGTGACTCTATTGTCAGACACACTGACGTCCCGCTCACCAGGCTGAATAAAGAGAAGGTCACAGTGAGCTGCCTGTCGGGCGCTAGGATCTGCCACATAACGCAAGCACTCAGGTCACTCCAAAGCAAATACAAATATGACTCAGTCATTGTACATGCTGGTGTGAATGACATGAGATGTACCTCCCTGGACTACATGAAAAGAGACATAGAGGAGCTCTCTGATCATGTAGCCCAGGCTGGTATGACACTGACCTTGAGCAGCATCTTACCCTCACCTAGAATGATGCCACAGTACAAAGACAAAATGATCGATTTTAACAATTGGCTAAAATTTTGGTGTCATTCAAAGGGGATCCAGTGTCTGTCAGCCTGGGATGACATGCTCGACAAGCCACGTTGCTTCGCTAGGGATGGCTTGCACCTGTCACCACTGGGCTTTCGGATATTGGCAAAGGCTCTTGCCACCCCCATGGTGCCTTTTTTAGGCAAGGCTTAAAAGTCAAACCCACCCCCATAGACAGCACAAGGAACAAGAAACTAAGGGTAATGCTGCTAAACACCAGAAATCTTAACCTCAAGATGCACGCACTCGAAGCTCTCCTCAGTATGGAGAACATCGATATCTGTGCAGTGACAGAAACCTGGTTCTAGGCTCCAGAGAGCACCCCAGCACTACCAGGCTATACCTCATATCATGCTTTTCGGCCCCAAAACCTGGACCGAACCACAAAAGGAGGGGGAGTTTCCATATTTATCAAGGATATCCACACCTCCAGGTTAGTGGCATTGCACGAAGTATCGGAGACTATCCATGTGCAACTAACAGTGGGCAAGGCTGCTTTTCAGTGCATAGCATCCTACAGACCACCCTCTCAAAGTGAGGAATCCCATTCGGCTTTCCTGAAAACATTGGAGAACATGAATATCTCTCCGAACACCATTATATTGGGTGACTTCAACTACCCAAACATTGACTGGAAGCACTACTCAAGCCCCAGCACCTTAGCCTAAAGATTCCTGGAAATTATAAACTCAAATGCTATGGAACAACTAGTCACCACTCCCACAAGAGGGGACAACATACTAGACCTGATCATTACGAACATGGGGACTCTATGCTCCACACCAGAAGTATATCCCTCATTGGTAAGATCAGACCATAAATTAATTTCACTGGATGTCCACATCCCGACCCCACCCCCAGCCCAGAAAACCACAGTAAAAAACTTCTCAAAAGCAAACTTCTCACTTCTCAAAATCGAAGTGGAATCCTTCAAGGCCCCAGGGCCAGTGGAAACTACAGCCCAAACTGCAGAATCCTATATAAATGCATTCTATGGACATCTCCAGGAATGCATGGATCATGCTATCCCAAACAAAACCAAGACCCAATCATCCAAAGGCAGGCGTCCAGTCTGGTGGACCCCTGCCATAAATAAACTGTACAACAGAAGGAGGAAGCTACTACATGATAGAGCAAAATCCCTAATAGGGAAGGCATCTCTGATCAGTACTAGCAAAAAATTACGATCCCTCATAAAATCCTCCAAGGCCAGCTTCGAGATAAAAATTGCACAGGACACCAAAGACAATCATAAGGCTTTTTTCAGTTATGTTAGAAACCTGTGATGCAACTCCCAGACTTGTTCTGAGTTGATTCTAAACAACAAAAAATACACTGAACCCACAGACATTGCCAATATCCTGGCAGACAGGTTCAGTGCAAACTTCTCCACCCCCTCCCCCTGCAAAAGAGCAAATATCTATCCCGGCAGAGGGCTGCATCCCAAATATCTCAGATGCTCAGGTGAAGGCTGCCCTCTCCAAAGCAAAAAACACTGCTTCCGTGGGACCAGATGGCGTCCCAGGTTGCGTCCTACATGAACTACAAGAGGAACTAATCCCTCAAATAAAACAGCTATACAATCTCAGCCTCACTACAGGATATGTGCCCACAGAATGGCGTACAGCAACAGTGGTCCCACTCCACAAAGGTGGAGCATCTATGGACCCTGGAAACTATCGCCCCATAAGCCTGACTAGCTTAGTCTGCAAGGCTATGGAGAGGATCATCATGGAGCTCATAAACAAAGACATTGGGGACCTACAGACACTAGATCCTACCCAGTTCGGCTTTGTCAAGGGCAGATCCTGCCTTTTGAACCTGGTTGACTTCTTTGAAACAGTCACCAAAGCCATAGATGAAGGGAAGGTAGTCCACACAGCCTATCTGGACCTTGCAAAGGCATTTGACACAATACCCCACTTGGGCATCATAGATAAGCTATCCAGTTTAAATATAAACCCCTATGTCACAAGATGGGTCACAAACTGGCTCAAAGACAGAACCCACAGAGTGAGCGTTGCTGGAGCCATGTCAGACTCAAAACTGGTCACAAGTGGCGTCCCACAGGGTTCTGTCCTGGGACCACTCTTGTTCGGTATATACTTTTCCGAGGTACAGGCAAACGTGGGAGGACTATGGCTCACCAAGTTTGCAGACGACTGCAAACTGGGTGCCATAATCAACTCTCCAGATGACACAAACATCCTACAAAAAGGTCTCACAGAGACAGATAACTGGTGCCAGCGCCATGGTTTAAAGCTAAATGCCAAAAAATGTATAGTCATACCCTTTGGCAAAAACAATGTGCCCACAAATTACCACATAGGCGGAAACCCATTAAGTACAGAGAAAGTTATTAGGGACCTGGGGACCCAAGTTGATAGCAATCTCTCCTTTGAAAACCACATTGCCAAAGTGGTTAGAAAGACCTTCTACATAGCCCACCTCATCACGAAGGGTTTCACATCTAGATCAAGAGAGGTAATCGTGCCCCTTTATTCATCCCTCATCAGGCCCATCATAGAATACAATGCCCCTTTTGGGATGTACCTTACCCGACACCTGCAGCAATTAGAAAGACCCCAAAAGTATCTCACCAAGAGGATCAAGGGTCTCAAACAGATGCCATATACTGCTCGGTTAAAAAAACTCCAGCTCTACTCAGTTGCATACCACCTACTTCGTGGCGATCTATGCCTGACATACAAAGCTATGTCAAATCCAGAATTAATGGACATGCTCCACCTCAGTAAATCTAAATCCCTTAGAGCCACATGCTCGAGGGACTTGAACCTCAGCACAGAAATAAATAGAACTTGCTGGAGGGACAGGTTCATAACCCAGAGGCTCCCTTCACTCTGGAATAGAATTCCAGTTCATGTGAGGCAGAGCACCTCACTGAATCTCTTTAAGAAGTATCTCGATGGGTGGATGGGGGATCGTAGGTTTGTCCCAGGGATTACTCCCGTGTCACTATTAGACAGAGGCACAGTAAACTAAACCTTAAAAAAGGGCACAGTATACTCAAATCAAGGGGTGGCGTAAGCCATACAGAATCGGGCTAGGCTTATAATTGCCCCAGGGCAGATAGCCTAGTATGAACCTATGAACCTATGCTTTATAAAGCAGGACAGCAGGAATTGGTGTTGATAATGGCTGACCTGAATGCACATATCAGGATAGACAGAATAGGATAAGAGGACTGTCTGGGTCCACATGGGTGGGGCAGTAGGAATACAGATGGAGAGGCCACTCTTGACTTCTGTCTGGCAAATGGCTTGACAGTAGCCAACACATGGTTCAAAAAGTGATACTGTCATAAGATTGCATACAAGAGTAGCTAATGTGGAACTTGGGTAGACTTGCTTCTACTAAGGAAAGGACAATGGGGTACAATCAGTGATGGTAAATGCATCCCCAGTGAAACAGTCAGCCAACAGTAAAAAACACTGGTTGCCACTATCAGTTGCAAGGAGTGGTCAAAGAAGGCTTCCAAAGTCAGAGATCAGGCTGAAGACCTAGAAGATGACTGGAGAGAAATCACAACAATTCTAGGCATTGCTTAGGGCTATAGCACCTCAAGAAGAAGAAGAAATAAGTGGAGTTGAAAAGGGCTGGAAGCACCTCAAAACAGAATGCGTGAGGACTACAAAACATATATGTAGCTGAGCCAGGTAGGGAAATAAGGTGGATAAGGAAAGCTGGTAGAAGAATGCACAAGTCCAGGAAGTCATCAATAGAAAGAGGATACAACAAAACCGGAAAGTAAGCAGTCGAGAATAACACCTAAAAGTCACCAAGTTGAATCAGGGACACTTCCAAAAAAATTCTTGAACGCAACTTTATTAATAAAATAAAAGCGTTTTCGCTGCTGTTCCAAACAAGCAGCTTCCTCAGAAAAGATGTAGTGAATGCAACATTTGGCGCCAAGCCGTAAATACAAACCTGAAAGGGGTGTGTACAAAT
>NC_056725.1:25861291-25876291 GCF_019279795.1 Protopterus annectens
AGGTTCATACTAGGCTATCTGCCCAATGGCATTTATAAGCCTAGCCCAGAGTTTTGTGGCTTTCGCCACCCCTTTAGTTTGAAGGATACTATGCCCATTATTTTGCTGTGCCTCTGTCCAGCAGTGACACTGAGATAATCCTTGGGGTATATCTGCGATCTCCCATCCATTGGTCAAGATTTCTCTTGAACAAGGCCAGTGAGGTGCTCTGCCTCACATGTACCGGGATTTTGTTCCACAGCATAGGGAGTCTCTGGGTGATGAATCTGTCCCTCCAGCCCATCCTATTAATAACCGTGTCAAGGTTTAAGTCTCCTGCCCTTGTAGTTCTGAGGGATCTAGATTTTTTGAGGTGAAGCATGTTCATCAATTCTGGGTTGGACATGGCCTTGTATGTCAGGCACAGGTCACCTCTGAGCAGACGGTAAGCGACTGAATAGAGCTGGAGTTTCTTCAGTCGGGCAGCATAAGACATATTTTTGAGACCCTTTATCCTTTTGGTGAGGAACTTTTGGGGCCTTTCCAGCTGCTGCAGGTGTCGGGTCAGATACATCCCGAATGGGGCATTGTACTCAATCATTGGTCTGATGAGCGATGAGTACAGGGGGATGATGACCTCCCTTGATCTAGATGTGAATCCCTTCATGATCAGGTGGGCAATGTAGAAGGTCTTTCTAACTACTTTGGCAACGTGAGTGTCAAACAAAGGGTTACTGTCAACCTGGGTCCCCAGATCCCTGATAACCTCTTCTGTGCTCAGTGGATTGCCACCTATATGGTAGCTAGGGGTAACCTTGTTTTTCCCGAAGGGAATGACTATGCATTTCTTGGCGTTCAACCTCAGGCCATGGCTCTGGCACCAGTCATCCGTTTCTATGAGACCCTTCTGAAGGATATCTGTGTCAGATGTGTTCTCGACTATGGCGCCCAGTTTGCAGTCATCTGCAAATTTTGTCAGCCATAACCCTACTGTGTTTGTTTGTACTTCTGAAAAGTAGATGCCGAACAAGAGTGGGCCCAGGACTGAGCCCTGTGGGACACCACTTGTGACAGGCTTTGAGTCTGACATGGCGCCAGCAACTCTGACCCTGTGGGTTCTGTCACTTAGCCAGTTTGCAACCCATCTTGTGACGTATGGGTTTACATTTAAGCTGATCCAGTATGTCCAAAATCAAGAACACTTAACAGAAAGCCAAGGATGACTGCAGCAATTATAGAATAATTAATATGCAAAATCAATTGACTCAGGTTTCTTTTACCACAGACTGAAAATTATGCAACTATTTTTATATAATTAGTCAGAGTTTTAGTTAATGTAATAAACTACAAGCAACTGAATTTTGCACTGCAGACTGACATCTGCAGAAAATGCTAAACCTATGTATACAGTTTTTAACAGCCCTATTTATAGGTTTGTAACACACTTGGAACAGATGGAAAAAATTATTTCAATGAAAATCAGGGGAACCACAAATAACAGCTGCTCAACGGGAAAGCTGAGAAACAGAGGATGACATGAGAGTAACACATTCTTTGCAATGACTTGCATTTTATCTGTCTTTGGCCTAGCACTCTTGTGTGGGGTCATTTACTGCACTGTTATAACTTGCTGATACTTGTTAACCTCTGCTATCTCTGAAAAAACAAAAAAAAAAAAAAAAAAAAAAATCTTGCTTTTTTCCCACTTTTCTGAGATTTAAAAAAGTTCAGTTACAGGCTTGCTGTTTTTGAACTGTTTGTAAGTTTCTGTGAGGCCATTTTTTGCTTGGGCTAAATGAAAGTCTTTCTGTTGATCAGTGGCAGTGAAAAACATTGAGCAGCCTACCTGCCCCTGTGGGAGTGGTTACTGACTTGAAACTGTAGTTTTATTGGCCATTCTGGGTCAATTCCAAAACTCCTTCATCTTCCTCTCTTAAAACCTGGTTGCCTCATGGTTTTGGCATTTTTTCAGGCTTGTTGGCTGTTGGTGAAGCACCCACCAAGAGGAGAAAACACTGAGAGAAGAAAGGAGCCACTTTTGAGACTTTAAGTATTTTTCCTCTGTTTATTTGCTAAGTTTTTCTGCATAGCCACCTATTTTGAGCATTTTCTGGCTTGTTAAATTTGATTTCTGCATTAGTAACTGTATTTAGAGCACAACCTAGAGCTGTTTACTGAATTTCCTGTTTGCACTTATTTTTAAAATCGTTTTTTTCTCAAAACTGCCATTTTATCTGTCTTTGGCCTAGCACTCTTGTGTGGGGTCATTTACTGCACTGTTATAACTTGCTGATACTTGTTAACCTCTGCTATCTCTGAAAAATCACAAAAAAACCAAAAAAAAATCTTGCTTTTTTCCCACTTTTTTGAGATTTAAAAAAGTTCATTTACAGGCTTGCTGTTCTTGAACTGTTTGTAAGTTTCTGTGAGGCCATTTTTTGCTTCAGCTAAAGGAAAGTCTCTCTGTTGATCAGTGGCAGTGAAAAACATTGAGCAGCCTGCCTGCCCCTGTGGGAGTGGTTACTGACTTGAAACTGTAGTTTTGTTGGCCATTCTGGGTCAATTCCAAAACTCCTTCATCTTCCTCTCTTAAGACCTGGTTGCCTCGTGGTTTTGGCGTCTTTTCAGGCTTGTTGGCTGTTGGTGAAGCACCCACCAAGAGGAGAAAATGCTGAGAGAAGAAAGGAGCCACTTTTGAGACTTTAAATATTTTTCCTCTGTTTATTTGCTAAGTTTTTCTGCATAGCCGCCTATTTTGAGCATTTTCTGGCTTGTTAAATTTGATTTCTGCATTAGTAACTGTATTTAGAGCACAACCTAGAGCTGATTACTGAATTTCCTGTTTGCACTTATTTTTAAAATCGTTTTTTTCTCAAAACTTGCATTTTATCTGTCTTTGGCCTAGCACTCTTGTGTGGGGTCATTTACTGCACTGTTATAACTTGCTGATACTTGTTAACCTCTGCTATCTCTGAAAAAACAAAAAAAAAACAAAAAAAATCTTGCTTTTTTCCCACTTTTCTGAGATTTAAAAAAGTTCAGTTACGGGCTTGCTATTCTTGAACTGTTTGTAAGTTTCTGTGAGGCCATTTTTTGCTTGGGCTAAAGGAAAGACTTTCTGTTGATCAGTGGCAGTGAAAAACATTGCGCAGCCTGCCTGCCCCTGTGGCAGTGGTTACTGACTTGAAACTGTAGTTTAATTTGCCATTTTGGGTCAATTCCAAAACTCCTTTATCTTCCTCTCTTAAAACCCTCTTTTGCGCTGTTTTGCGCGTTCTTGAGCATAGCGCAACAACGGGCAGCGCCGCCTAATTGGGTTTAAACTATTCCTGGCTCCAGAAAGTCTGCTCTTCACTTTTTCCCTTAGAACTGCTCTATCTTTCAATTTAAACACCATATTCTCATTCTAAGGCCCTTCACTGGTCCAATTAAGTAATCCTACAAGTTAGCACTATTAAACCATAAGCACTACTTACTCTTATACTCTCTACGATTACCCTGTCCTCTATTGGTCCATCTTAAATTCAGTTTCCCTATTACTCTAGCATGTCCAAAGGTCAGTCAATGGTTTCCTCTCCAGTCCAGCTGGTGAATCTGGGAATTTTGAGGCAATGTTACAACTGTCTCATGTACACGGACAACCCTCTCCTCCTCCAAACAGGTTCAAATATATGTGAGAGATGCAACTATTTAGCCAAACTGGAGGCTGAGCTCTCTCATCTCAAAACTGGTGTTACCAGTCAGGAGGAGAAGGTAACCTCACACAACACAATTCCAGTATCACATAGTCCCACCACATCAGTGAACCAAACACATAAATACACAAAAACATACTCGGAGGCTCTAAATAAAAATCTACCTAAGCAACAGAGACCTCCAAAGCAGCCATCCAAGCAAACGCTACCTCAAAACAAAACACACACAACACATAACCCACAAAATCAGTGTGCCAAGCAGCCACAGCCCTTAAGGCTGAATAACACACTTGATACTCTTGTTATAGGTGACTCTATTGTCAGACACACTGGCGTCCCGACGCCCCTCACCAGGCTGAATAAAGAGAAGGTCACAGTGAGCTGCCTGTCGGGCGCTAGGATCTGCCACATAACGCAAGCACTCAGGTCACTCCAAAGCAAATACAAATATGACTCAGTCATTGTACATGCTGGTGTGAATGACATGAGATGTACCTCCCTGGACTACATGAAAAGAGACATAGAGGAGCTCTCTGATCATGTAGCCCAGGCTGGTATGACACTGACCTTGAGCAGCATCTTACCCTCACCTAGAATGATGCCACAGTACAAAGACAAAATGATCGATTTTAACAATTGGCTAAAATTTTGGTGTCATTCAAAGGGGATCCAGTGTCTGTCAGCCTGGGATGACATGCTCGACAAGCCACGTTGCTTCGCTAGGGATGGCTTGCACCTGTCACCACTGGGCTTTCGGATATTGGCAAAGGCTCTTGCCACCCCCATGGTGCCTTTTTTAGGCAAGGCTTAAAAGTCAAACCCACCCCCATAGACAGCACAAGGAACAAGAAACTAAGGGTAATGCTGCTAAACACCAGAAATCTTAACCTCAAGATGCACGCACTCAAGCTCTCCTCAGTATGGAGAACATCGATATCTGTGCAGTGACAGAAACCTGGTTCTAGGCTCCAGAGAGCACCCCAGCACTACCAGGCTATACCTCATATCATGCTTCTCGCCCCAAAACCTGGACCGAACCACAAAAGGAGGGGGAGTTTCCATATTTATCAAGGATATCCACACCTCCAGGTTAGTGGCATTGCACGAAGTATCGGAGACTATCCATGTGCAACTAACAGTGGGCAAGGCTGCTTTTCAGTGCATAGCATCCTACAGACCACCCTCTCAAAGTGAGGAATCCCATTCGGCTTTCCTGAAAACATTGGAGAACATGAATATCTCTCCGAACACCATTATATTGGGTGACTTCAACTACCCAAACATTGACTGGAAGCACTACTCAAGCCCCAGCACCTTAGCCTAAAGATTCCTGGAAATTATAAACTCAAATGCTATGGAACAACTAGTCACCACTCCCACAAGAGGGGACAACATACTAGACCTGATCATTACGAACATGGGGACTCTATGCTCCACACCAGAAGTATATCCCTCATTGGTAAGATCAGACCATAAATTAATTTCACTGGATGTCCACATCCCGACCCCACCCCCAGCCCAGAAAACCACAGTAAAAAACTTCTCAAAAGCAAACTTCTCACTTCTCAAAATCGAAGTGGAATCCTTCAAGGCCCCAGGGCCAGTGGAAACTACAGCCCAAACTGCAGAATCCTATATAAATGCATTCTACGGACATCTCCAGGAATGCATGGATCATGCTATCCCAAACAAAACCAAGACCCAATCATCCAAAGGCAGGCGTCCAGTCTGGTGGACCCCTGCCATAAATAAACTGTACAACAGAAGGAGGAAGCTACTACATGATAGAGCAAAATCCCTAATAGGGAAGGCATCTCTGATCAGTACTAGCAAAAAATTACGATCCCTCATAAAATCCTCCAAGGCCAGCTTCGAGATAAAAATTGCACAGGACACCAAAGACAATCATAAGGCTTTTTTCAGTTATGTTAGAAACCTGTGATGCAACTCCCAGACTTGTTCTGAGTTGATTCTAAACAACAAAAAATACACTGAACCCACAGACATTGCCAATATCCTGGCAGACAGGTTCAGTGCAAACTTCTCCACCCCCTCCCCCCCAAAAGAGCAAATATCTATCCCGGCAGAGGGCTGCATCCCAAATATCTCAGATGCTCAGGTGAAGGCTGCCCTCTCCAAAGCAAAAAACACTGCTTCCGTGGGACCAGATGGCGTCCCAGGTTGCGTCCTACATGAACTACAAGAGGAACTAATCCCTCAAATAAAACAGCTATACAATCTCAGCCTCACTACAGGATATGTGCCCACAGAATGGCGTACAGCAACAGTGGTCCCACTCCACAAAGGTGGAGCATCTATGGACCCTGGAAACTATCGCCCCATAAGCCTGACTAGCTTAGTCTGCAAGGCTATGGAGAGGATCATCATGGAGCTCATAAACAAAGACATTGGGGACCTACAGACACTAGATCCTACCCAGTTCGGCTTTGTCAAGGGCAGATCCTGCCTTTTGAACCTGGTTGACTTCTTTGAAACAGTCACCAAAGCCATAGATGAAGGGAAGGTAGTCCACACAGCCTATCTGGACCTTGCAAAGGCATTTGACACAATACCCCACTTGGGCATCATAGATAAGCTATCCAGTTTAAATATAAACCCCTATGTCACAAGATGGGTCACAAACTGGCTCAAAGACAGAACCCACAGAGTGAGCGTTGCTGGAGCCATGTCAGACTCAAAACTGGTCACAAGTGGCGTCCCACAGGGTTCTGTCCTGGGACCACTCTTGTTCGGTATATACTTTTCCGAGGTACAGGCAAACGTGGGAGGACTATGGCTCACCAAGTTTGCAGACGACTGCAAACTGGGTGCCATAATCAACTCTCCAGATGACACAAACATCCTACAAAAAGGTCTCACAGAGACAGATAACTGGTGCCAGCGCCATGGTTTAAAGCTAAATGCCAAAAAATGTATAGTCATACCCTTTGGCAAAAACAATGTGCCCACAAATTACCACATAGGCGGAAACCCATTAAGTACAGAGAAAGTTATTAGGGACCTGGGGACCCAAGTTGATAGCAATCTCTCCTTTGAAAACCACATTGCCAAAGTGGTTAGAAAGACCTTCTACATAGCCCACCTCATCACGAAGGGTTTCACATCTAGATCAAGAGAGGTAATCGTGCCCCTTTATTCATCCCTCATCAGGCCCATCATAGAATACAATGCCCCTTTTGGGATGTACCTTACCCGACACCTGCAGCAATTAGAAAGACCCCAAAAGTATCTCACCAAGAGGATCAAGGGTCTCAAACAGATGCCATATACTGCTCGGTTAAAAAAACTCCAGCTCTACTCAGTTGCATACCACCTACTTCGAGGCGATCTATGCCTGACATACAAAGCTATGTCAAATCCAGAATTAATGGACATGCTCCACCTCAGTAAATCTAAATCCCTTAGAGCCACATGCTCGAGGGACTTGAACCTCAGCACAGAAATAAATAGAACTTGCTGGAGGGACAGGTTCATAACCCAGAGGCTCCCTTCGCTCTGGAATAGAATTCCAGTTCATGTGAGGCAGAGCACCTCACTGAATCTCTTTAAGAAGAATCTCGATGGGTGGATGGGGGATCGTAGGTTTGTCCCAGGGATTACTCCCGTGTCACTATTAGACAGAGGCACAGTAAACTAAACCTTAAAAAAGGGCACAGTATACTCAAATCAAGGGGTGGCGTAAGCCATACAGAATCGGGCTAGGCTTATAATTGCCCCAGGGCAGATAGCCTAGTATGAACCTATGAACCTATGCTTTATAAAGCAGGACAGCAGGAATTGGTGTTGATAATGGCTGACCTGAATGCACATATCAGGATAGACAGAATAGGATAAGAGGACTGTCTGGGTCCACATGGGTGGGGCAGTAGGAATACAGATGGAGAGGCCACTCTTGACTTCTGTCTGGCAAATGGCTTGACAGTAGCCAACACATGGTTCAAAAAGTGATACTGTCATAAGATTGCATACAAGAGTAGCTAATGTGGAACTTGGGTAGACTTGCTTCTACTAAGGAAAGGACAATGGGGTACAATCAGTGATGGTAAATGCATCCCCAGTGAAACAGTCAGCCAACAGTAAAAAAAAAACACTGGTTGCCACTATCAGTTGCAAGGAGTGGTCAAAGAAGGCTTCCAAAGTCAGAGATCAGGCTGAAGACCTAGAAGATGACTGGAGAGAAATCACAACAATTCTAGGCATTGCTTAGGGCTATAGCACCTCAAGAAGAAGAAGAAATAAGTGGAGTTGAAAAGGGCTGGAAGCACCTCAAAACAGAATGCGTGAGGACTACAAAACATATATGTAGCTGAGCCAGGTAGGGAAATAAGGTGGATAAGGAAAGCTGGTAGAAGAATGCACAAGTCCAGGAAGTCATCAATAGAAAGAGGATACAACAAAACCGGAAAGTAAGCAGTCGAGAATAACACCTAAAAGTCACCAAGTTGAATCAGGGACACTTCCAAAAAAATTCTTGAGCATAACTTTATTAATAAAATAAAAGCGTTTTCGCTGCTGTTCCAAACAAGCAGCTTCCTCAGAAAAGATGTAGTGAATGCAACATTTGGCGCCAAGCCGTAAATACAAACCTGAAAGGGGTGTGTACAAATGACATCACTACATCAAAAAATGGTTCTTATCGTAAAACGCTTTAAAATACATTACGATAGATTAAAATTGAAGGTTATTACACAAAATTAAAAATTAAAAATAAATACCATCAAATAGTTAAGAAATGAAAAAATATAATAAAAAATAATAAATAACAGCTACGGCCATAGAAATGACTTATATAGCAACTCTAAAAAGAGAGAGATGAAGTCCAAATTACTTAAAACCTAGGGGCAAAGTACAATACTAGGTATGAATGCTAACTATGTGTAGTTGTTAACACATGTTAAATTAATTAAATAAGTTTGAAAAATAAAATTGGAATAAAAACTGCCTTACTTAATATAACTTCTCATTTTCAACACCACTGAGATGTTACAATTATCATTGAGGCCAGGGCTATGGAATGCATTTAGTTTGATCTGCCATTCCAATTCACGGAGTTCTAGTAGTAAAGACAAGGGACCCCCTCTGATACTCACTGGGATATGATAATTGTAACATCTCAGTGGTGTTGAAAATGAGAAGTTATATTAAGTAAGGCAGTTTTTATTCCAATTTTATTTTTCAAACTTATTTAATTAATTTAACATGTGTTAACAACTACACATAGTTAGCATTCATACCTAGTATTGTACTTTGCCCCTAGATTTTAAGTAATTTGGACTTCATCTCTCTCTTTTTAGAGTTGCTATATAAGTCATTTCTATGGCCGTAGCTGTTATTTATTATATTTTTTCATTTCTTAACTATTTGATGGTATTTATTTTTAATTTTTAATTTTGTGTAATAACCTTCAATTTTAATCTATCGTAATGTATTTTAAAGCGTTTTACGATAAGAACCATTTTTTGATGTAGTGATGTCATTTGTACACACCCCTTTCAGGTTTGTATTTACGGCTTGGCGCCAAATGTTGCATTCACTACATCTTTTCTGAGGAAGCTGCTTGTTTGGAACAGCAGCGAAAACGCTTTTATTTTATTAATAAAGTTGCGTTCAAGAATTTTTTTGGAAGTGTCCCTGATTCAACTTGGTGACTTTTAGGTGTTATTCTCGACTGCTTACTTTCCGGTTTTGTTGTATCCAGTTTGTCTTGCCGGATTTTGTGCAGTTTGTTTTCTTGTATGGCTTTGGAGAGGCTTAGCAGTCCGAGTACACCTTCTATCTTCCACTCGGATGGAGATCAACCTGTGGGTATTCATCCTAATACTGGCTTGGATTTAAACACGATGTTATTGGCTTTATCGCAGAAGATTGATTCCTTGCAATCTCGCATGGAGGCTTTTGAGAACAAGAGCCTACCCAGTATTCCATCAAATAGTATTCCAGCGGGGCAGCGTTGTGCACGTCCTACTAACATCACCACTGTTAGTGAACCTAGTGAGCGGCTACTTCCTTCTACATCTAGAGACCCAGAAGTCAGAGAAACTTTTACGAACAACGGAGGTCAACAGAGACCTAATAGCAACCATAGCGAGCTTATTGGCGTTCCTTCTATTTCCCAGTGGATTGACAATTTGGAAGCTTTTGTTTTCCCTGGAGTGACTACAACGGAACGACCGGCTTCGGATGGTGAGTCGAATATGAACTCTGTAAGCTCTATTTTTGATAATCTCAAAAAATTGGATGTCAAACTTGTGAAATTAAAAAAATTGCAGCTGGAAGTTTCGTACTTCCAGCAATGTCTTAACGAAAATATTGTGCCTAAATGCCTCCGCTCTGCCTTTTCACCTTCGGGGCTTATACAGGGGACTGGGTTCCTTACAGAACTTGTTACGCTTTTCGAAAGACAAGGTGCCCAATTGCTTGAAATGTTAATCAAGCATTACTCTTTAAACATCATTTCTCTGACTGAAGAAATAAAAATTCTTGACAGTACCATCAAAATGGACATTGACTTTTTGCGATTCAAATTTGATTACGATCGTATTTTTATCAGCATTGAGGGTCTAATGACTAAACTCAAACAGAACAAAGTAAAAAAACTTAACAGGGACAGAGACTCTTATCACCATCAACAGGCATACCCGAAATTACAGGTAGCCTCGTCATCAGGTTTGGATAGCCTGGATGGTTTTGAAACGGAGTCCCATCCTCCTGCTCCTAGTAATCAAACTGGTGATAGGAATCAACAAAATAATAAACCTAGATGGTCTAACAGACCTAATGTGAACACTAACAATAACAAGGATAGGACCAGGAGAAACAATCTTGGGACTTGTTCTAATAATGACAACAACAATTTTTTAGGCCAGCTTCCTCAATGGACATATCAAACGAGGAGCAGAACTCGGAACAATTGAATAATTTTTTGAAGGTGTTTGATGTGGGCAGACATGAGGCTTCTAATTTGCGAATTCAATGCAATTCTAAAGGGGACTTCAAAATATATAATTTCTCTGATGTTATGTTATCACCTGAGCTTATTGAAATTTTGTCCCGAGGAAACACCTTTGTTCCTAGTTCTGACTGTGATTTAACTAAAACAATCATAGACCTTAAATGTTATACGAGGAAGTTAAATTTGGACTTGTTATTTAACAACTCTATAGCTTTACCTAGGGTGGAATTGAAAACTCCGAGTACTTTTAACCCCCCCCCTTCATACTGTATTAAAAGTTTTTGAAAATATTTGTGAGTTGGACATTAGGGATTTAAAAAATACTAAAAATGTTCTGAGATTTAATAATTCTCAAAACATCACGAAGGAGCAGAGAAGAGCTCTATCTGACTTTAAACTTTTACCAGTTAGAGTAATAAAACCTGATAAAGGGGGAGGGTTGGTCATTTTTAACAACAGTATGTATATTGACAAAATGTCTTCTGTATTGGATACACCTGCTTACTGTCCCTCGTCTATTAATGAAATGAATGGCACCTTTAGGAGGATAAGGGGCTACCTTAGAGACATGTTCTTGGAAGGCAGAATTGATGTTGAACTATATAACTTTTTGGACATTTCCTTCCCAAAAGTACCTATGATGTTCGGCATACCCAAGATTCATAAAAATCTTGAGAACCCTCCTATGAGGGCATTGATAGATGGAAGGTTTTCGATGACATACAACAGTTCTAAACTGATTGACCATATTTTGTTAAAGTATTTAAAGAAAATTCCTTCCATCTGTAAGGATTCCTGGACCTTTCTCAGTAGCATTAATGATATTCCATTCAACATAGATTGCAATTTTCTAACAATCGATGTGGTTGATTTATATACATCTATTCCCCATCTAGAGGCTACTGAGTGGGTCGGGATGAAATTAAAAGACTTGGGAGCTACTAAGAACGAAATTAGTATTGTAACAGAACTGCTTGGTATAGTCCTTGACTCTAATTTTTTCATTTTCAATGAAAAAATTTTTTTGCAAAAACAAGGTATAGCCATGGGCTCCCCATGTGGAGCCAGTGTAGCCAACATCTTTATGGCTTTTTGGGAATCTGAATACCTTCTAACTAATTCTAGATTCAACGACCAGATTCGCCTCTATACACGCTACCTTGATGACATTTTTATACTGTTTAAAGGCAGCGGAACTGAGGCGGAGTCTCTGGTCGAATTTATGAATCATACGACCACCTTTCTGAGGTTCACATCTAATTTCTCAGTGAGTGAGATTGATATTTGGACGTCAGCCTTAGTAAGGATGACCCTGGTATGACCTACTTGTCTAAAGTGTTTAGGAAAACTACATATTGCAACTCTTTGTTGCACTTCACCAGCCAGCATCCCTTTAGACAAAAGAGGGCCATTGTTAAGGGCCAATTAGTTAGAGCGGTCCGTATGTGTAATTCATCATTAGCTTTCAGTGAAGAATGCCAGTTCCTTAAGAACCAATTTGTGAATAGAGGCTACCTGATTACATTAATAGACGAGATCATCACTGAAATTGAAGTCAAAAAATCAGGGGGCTTTTATAAACCACTTCTTAAACAAAGGGTTGAACCCGTAACAGATACATTGGTATTGGAACATAATCCTTTGGTTGATGACCATGCTCAACCAATAGTTAGTGCTAGGTTAGATATCCTGGCCAAATTCAACCATGTTACTAGTTTCACTACAGCATTTAGCAGCGATGCTGGTAAAATTTGCAATATTCTAAATAAAAACTGGGAATTTATCAGGAATGATGTATTCCTATTTGAAAAGCTAGGAACATTTCCCAGAGTAGTGTTCAGGAAAGGAAGGAACCTTAAAGAGCTCTTACAATCTAGGCAAGAGCAAAATTTCTATAAATGTAAAGGCTCTGTGACATGTGGCTCCTGCAACTGGTGCCAACTAGTCAAAGTAGGACTTTCCTTTCTTGTTAATGATATAAAATATAAGATTCATCATACTATTAATTGTAATTCAAAATCTGTTATTTATGGAGCGTTTTGTAACACATGTCCTGCATTTTACATAGGCAAGACAGACCGTAAATTACGGCAGCGTATTTACGAGCATGTCTATGCCATTAAGTCCAACAAACAAGAAAATGCCCTAGCCAGACATGTAGCAAATTTTCCTGATCATAAATTTGCTTTTATGGGGATTGATCATATCCCAGTGAGTATCAGAGGGGGTCCCTTGTCTTTACTACTAGAACTCCGTGAATTGGAATGGCAGATCAAACTAAATGCATTCCATAGCCCTGGCCTCAATGATAATTGTAACATCTCAGTGGTGTTGAAAATGAGAAGTTATATTAAGTAAGGCAGTTTTTATTCCAATTTTATTTTTCAAACTTACTTAATTAATTTAACATGTGTTAACAACTACACATAGTTAGCATTCATACCTAGTATTGTACTTTGCCCCTAGGTTTTAAGTAATTTGGACTTCATCTCTCTCTTTTTAGAGTTGCTATATAAGTCATTTCTATGGCCGTAGCTGTTATTTATTATTTTTTATTATATTTTTTCATTTCTTAACTATTTGATGGTATTTATTTTTAATTTTTAATTTTGTGTAATAACCTTCAATTTTAATCTATCGTAATGTATTTTAAAGCGTTTTACGATAAGAACCATTTTTTGATGTAGTGATGTCATTTGTACACACCCCTTTCAGGTTTGTATTTACGGCTTGGCGCCAAATGTTGCATTCACTACATCTTTTCTGAGGAAGCTGCTTGTTTGGAACAGCAGCGAAAACACTTTTATTTTATTAATAAAGTTGCGTTCAAGAATTTTTTTGGAAGTGTCCCTGATTCAACTTGGTGACTTTTAGGTGTTATTCTCGACTGCTTACTTTCCGGTTTTGTTGTATCCAGTTTGTCTTGCCGGATTTTGTGCAGATCAATAGAAAGAGTGCAGGCAGGATTGGCCTTAGGTCAACTGGTGCCCTAAGCAAAAGGTTTTCACGCCCCCCCATCCCCCACACACCACCAGGTGCCTCCATTCTGGTCTACCTACACCAAATAAATACTGGAAAGGCTTCCCTGCTGGACTGGTGCCCTAGGTGGCCACCTAGTTGGCCTATGCCTAAAGCCGGCTATGAGTGCAGGGATAAATGGGAGAAAGAAAAAGACAGACAAGACTACGAAGGAATACTGGATGGCTAACAAGAAGGCTAAAAAAGGAGTAGTTGCAATAGCAAAGAACAAGGCATCAGAGGCACTCTTCTGGAAGGTGATTCAGTCAATGGCACAAAGAAAGTATATCGGGTTGCAAGGAAAAAACAGAAAGATAAAGAAGGCAGTTAGACACCCTTCAGGAGCCCACCATGGAAGAAGCAATAATAGCTCTAAGGAAAATAAAGTCAGGGAAAGCAGCAGGATTAGTTGAGGTCACAGCTGATATGATAAAGATTGAGTGGCACAGAGATTAGAGTTGTTGCCGCACAACAAGAGGATCCCTGGTTCAGTTCTTGGCTAGGATGCCTTCTGTGTAGAGTCTGCATGCCCTCCTCATGTTCAAGTGGGTTTCCTCTGGTACTCTAGTTTCCTCCTACATTCCAAAGACATGCAGTAAGTGGACTTACTTGGTAAGTTGCTGGTTAAATTGTTTGACCATTGCAGTGCAAGTCATGTTAAATTCTACCAAAAACTTGGGTTAAATGAAAAATTGTCACTGAACTGTGTATAAAACACAGAGTGCAATTGATGTTTTAGCAAATGTTTTTAGATTTTAAATTCAAAATTATTTATAGCTTAATTTATAAGACACATGCATACAGTTTTTTTCACTTGCTGCCATTATTTATGGTAATTATGTATTTTGGACAGGGAGAATTATGTACTAGGATCTAGTGGTGTACTTTTAAAAGCACAGACACAGACTATTTCAAAGATATATTGTTTAATTTTCTTCCTGATTTGTCTTAATATAATTGATTGTAAGGTTCCTTATTATATCAGCGAATGCTTAAAATAGTGAACACTGTTTTATCGATATTTTAAATTGAAACCATGAAATCCCAAAAACACAGAACAGTGATTTTTTTTTTCCTAGGAAAAAAAATCACTGGGCCGTTTTTTGGGACTTTGCCATTTCCTCCACTGTGGTGCGATTTTGGAGTTGGTATAGTTAAGTAGGATGGGTGTGTGGGGCACAGCCCCCCACATCAAAATCCCCACCCCTTTATTTTGTGTTTTTTTTTTTCTTACAGAGCAGCGATTTTTTTTCCCCGGGAGAAAAAAAAAAAACGCTGTTCCATGTGTTCAGCATTTTGCTATTTCGATTTTTAACATTCGCTGTTACAATATAG
>NC_056725.1:25881291-25890484 GCF_019279795.1 Protopterus annectens
AATTAACACAATTGATTTTGTATAACATGTTCAAATACATTTTGCATTATTAAATTCATCTGTATTTTTGTGAGCCATAAAATCCAACTTTTTGTGGTTCTAGTTGGCTTAAAGATCGGGAACCATACAGCTGCTATGATCATCATGAACAACATAAATTCTGGTGTGTTGTTTTCTGTTTCCTTTACATGCCGTAGAAAAGCTTATTTATCTGTTTATTTACAAGATGATAAAATTTTGTCTGAGGTCTGGCACCTTTTCCCGGAAGACACAGCAAAGGTGTAGTGGGGACATATGGCATGTGCAATTAAACTGTAATCAAGTCATTACTTCATTCATTCTTTCTTTCATCAGTCTGTTCATTCATCCATCCATTCATTCATTTCCTGATACCCACATTAGACTATGTGAGGTCACCATGGAGTTTCAGCCTAAAGAGTCAAGAAATAAATAATGTAAATTAAGGGTGAAACCAGATCTGAATGACAAGCCCTTACATTGCAGGACGTATACATAGAGACAGGTTTTGGGGTTTTTAATTTACCTAACTGCATGTCCTTGAATGCAAACTAGAGCATCCAGCAAAATAGCAATGTAGACAGAGGGAGAAATTGCAAAGAAATGCACAGAAACCATACAGCACAGAATGTAATGAGTGAACAAAGCAGTGCAATGCAGCAACTCTGTACCTCTACAATTAAATCATTTGCTGTCTGTAAACCGATGCAATGTAAAATAAATACAGATAAACTGCTAACAGTGATGCATGCAGCTATTAAGGCTGTGCAGACTTGCAGCTGTTCATAGTCATAAACATTTCATGATTAACTAAAGGTTTTATTAGTGTAGTGTGCACTGATACCCTTTCTAACCATATCCATAATTGTATGTATCTATGTATGTATGTATGTATGATTCTGTCTATCCCTCTCTCTCTCTGTCTATATATATCTATCTTTCCATCTATCAATCTATCTTTTGTTAAGGGTAGTGCACTGATCTCTATAAATCAACATGAGACACTATCTGGGTGATTATGATTATAGTAGTAATGCAGTAGTAAAAAAAGGTAGCATATCACAAATATGTTCAAAAAGTGCTATATATAATATGTACAAATGATGCAAAGTGTTCTTGGTTTTACAGATCTGTCTGAAAACGTAGTGGAAAGAGAGCTAAGATATTGAGAGAGACTGGTTATATGATACAGCTTGCCAAAAACATTTGCACTGTGATAGCTTTAGGAGGTAAGCTTTGAGGTGCAGTCCAAATTTAGTGTAGGAGGAGAAGTTGTTTAGGTATAGAGGTAGAAACAGCCACAAATAGGTACTAGGATGGAAAATAGGGTCTGTGAGCTATACTTTAGTTTAAAGGATGGACTCTTGTCTCATCAGACACAAATGAACAGTCTTTGTCAGCAAATTGTAGGATATGGGAAGTAAATGTGCACTAGACAAATTTGTTTTATTTTAGTACTGGTTCAAGTATGTTGTGGATGATAGAACATGGATGTTGGACATGGATGATGGACATGGATAACAAAAGTAAAGTCCCATCATCAAGGCATCATTTTTCCATAAATAGTGATATATAATATCACTGAGAAATGGGATAATAAATGAAAATCATGACGTGAGAGAGAGTGCAAAGTTGCATTTCCTAAGCCTGGTCTCCTACTATAAATTGATATTTGTATGTATAATGATCATTGTAATCTATAACTTTTCATTTGATAAAAACAAAAGCTTTGACAAGTATGCTTTGCTGTGGCCAAGTCTGAAAGAATCAAGATCTGTAGGTAAATTATTGAAATTGTTATGCAGGAAATGAATGTGTGTCTGTAGCTAAGAAAGTCATAATGTCCATCACTGTGTAGGGGAGGAAGGGTCTGCATATAACTGATACACACCACTGCACAGGGGATACTTTTATAGAAGAAAATTACTGTTCATGTAAAGGTAATGGACAACACAACATTTGTTATTGCTTTATGGCAAGGGAATGGCCTGTTTACTGCTGACAGATAGCACTGCTGTAACTATGAACTGACGTTTCTCTCTGCATATAAGAGAAGGATCTGTGTGCAGTCTTACTAACAATGTGTTACTGGCCATCACTGTATGATAAAGGAAAGGTTTACCTGCAGCTGATGGATAAACACAACACTGTTTTAACAACAGGGACAAGGGGATAGTCTATATGTTGGTGATAGATATCATCCCCCTGACTACTAGTGAGCGAGAGAGTAAAGGTTTGTGCTTATGGCTGAGGGTACACCACACTAACCAATTCAGGATGACTGTAAAAGGATCCACGTAGTTCATATGAACAGCACTGTCAAGGCCATGACTCTGTGACAGAGGAATGATGAAGGTATGAGCCACTGACCATGGGGCAGGATATTACTAGCTGTCAAAGTAAGGTACCTCATTTTGCCATTGGAAAGCACTGCATTCTCCATGTCTCACTGCACATATCAGTCATAACACTAGTATTGCAGCCATTGAATGTCATTCAAACATCTTATATTTCATATCACTTTAACACCCTCATCCAGTAAGCATGTCTCATATTTTAGCCCTAAACTGTCTTGTTCTTAACCTTTAATGCCATCTTCAACATTAGTTTGTAATAGTTATTAGTATTTAACTATCCTTGTTTAACTTATGTTTCTATTTTCTCTATTCAAATTGCTGCTATAAAGTAGACTCTGCCTTTGAAACATAACATTTGTATTTTTACAATATGACCAAATCCTTTGAATTTAATTTACTTACATCTAAACCCAGCTTACTCATACATTCTTCTGTTTCAATCACTGCTTCTCTAATCCTCACCTTCTCTTTAGCTATAACAATTAAGTAATCTCCATAAACCATATAAATTGGAATTTCAAAAATATTATAAATCTTAACTATTCTTCATACACTTTCCATTTTGCATACATCATAACAGCATTCAAAATCATATCAAATAAAATCCATGCATTAGTAACTGTATTTGGAGCACAACCTAGAGCTGTTTACTGAATTTCCTGTTTGCACTTATTTTTAAAATCGTTTTTTTCTCAAAACTTGCATTTTATCTGTCTTTGGCCTAGTACTCTTGTGTGGGGTCATTTACTGCACTGTTATAACTTGTTAATACTTGTGAACCTCTGCTATCTCTGAAAAAAAAAAACAAAAAAAACAAAAAAAATCTTGCTTTTTCCCACTTTTCTGAGATTTAAAAAAGTTCAGTTACAGGCTTGCTCTTCTTGAACTGTTTGTAAGTTTCTGTGAGGCCATTCTTTGCTTGGGCTAAAGGGAAGTCTCTCTGTTGATCAGTGGCAGTGAAAAACATTGAGCAGCCTGCCTGCCCCTGTGGGACTGGTTACTGACTTGAAACTGTAGTTTTATTGGCCATTTTGGGTCAATTCCAAAACTCCTTCATCTTCCTCTCTTAAAACCTGGTTGCCTCATGGTTTTGGCATCTTTTCCGGCTTGTTGGCTGTTGGTGAAGCACCCACCAAGAGGAGAAAATGCTGAGAGAAGAAAGGAGCCACTTTTGAGATTTTAAGTATTTTTCCTCTGTTTATTTGCTAAGTTTTTCTGCATAGCCGCCTATTTTGAGCATTTGCTGGCTTGTTAAACTTGATTTCTGCATTAGTAACTGTATTTAGAGCACAACCTAGAGCTGTTTACTGAATTTCCTGTTTGCACTTATTTTTAAAATCATTTTTTTCTCAAAATTTGCATTTTTATCTGTCTTTGTCCTAGCACTCTTGTGTGGGGTCATTTACTGCACTGTTATAACTTGTTAATACTTGTGAACCTCTGCTATCTCTGAAAAAAAAAAAAAAAAAAAAAAAATCTTGCTTTTTTCCCACTTTTCTGAGATTTAAAAAAGTTCAGTTACAGGCTTGCTGTTCTTGAACTGTTTGTAAGTTTCTGTGAGGCAATTTTATGCTTGGGCTAAAGGGAATTCTCTCTGTTGATCAGTGGCAGTGAAAAACATTGAGCAGCCTGCCTGCCCCTGTGGGAGTGGTTACTGACTTGAAACTGTAGTTTTATTGGCCATTTTGAGTCAATTCCAAAACTCCTTCATCTTCCTCTCTTTTGCGCGGTTTTGCGCGTTTTTGTGCATAGCGCAACAGCGGGCAGCGCCACCTAATTGAGTTTAAGCTATTCCTGGCTCCACAAAGTCTGCTCTTCACTTTTTCCCTTAGAACTGCTCTATCTCTCAATTTAAACACCATATTCTCATTCTAAGGCCCTTCACTAGTCCAATTAAGTAATCCTACAAGTTAGCACTATTAAACCATAAGCACTACTTACACTTATACTCCCTACGATTACCCTGTCCTCTATTGGTCCGTCTTAAATTCAGTTTCCCTATATTACTCTAGCATGTCCAAAGGTCAGTCAATGGTTTCCTCTGCAGTCCAGCTGGTGAATCTGGGAATTTTGAGGCAATGTTACAACTGTCTCATGTACACGAACAACCCTCTCCTCCTCCAAACAGGTTCAAATATATGTGAGAGATGCAACTATTTAGCCAAACTGGAGGCTGAGCTCTCTCATCTCAAAACTGGTGTAACCAGTCAGGAGGAGAAGGTAACCTCACACAACACAATTCCAGTATCACATAGTCCCACCACATCAGCAAACCAAACACATAAATACACAAAAACATACTCGGAGGCTCTAAATAAAAATCTACCTAAGCAACAGAGACCTCCAAAGCAGACATCTAAGCAAACGCTACCTCAAAACAAAACACGCACAACACATAGCCCACAAAGTCAGTGTGCCAAGCAGCCACAGCCCTTAAGGCTGAATAACACACCTGATACACTTGTAATAGGTGACTCTATTGTCAGACACACTGACGTCCCGCTCACCAGGCTGAATAAAGAGAAGGTCACGGTGAGCTGCCTGTCAGGTGCTAGGATCCGCCACATAACGCAAGCACTCAGGTTACTCCAAAGCAAATACAAATATGACTCAGTCATTGTACATGCTGGTGTGAATGACCTGAGATGTACCTCCCTGGACTACATGAAAAGAGACATAGAGGAGCTCTCTGATCATGTAGCCCAGGCTGGTATGACCCTGACCTTGAGCAGCATCTTACCCTCACCTAGAATGATGCCACAGTACAAAGACAAAATGATCAATTTTAACAACTGGCTAAAATTTTGGTGTCATTCAAAGGGGATCCAGTGTCTGTCAGCCTGGGATGACATGCTCAACAAGCCACGTTGCTTCGCTAGGGATGGCTTGCACCTGTCACCACTGGGCTTTCGGATATTGGCAAAGGCTCTTGCCACCCCCATAGTGCCTTTTTTAGCCAAGGCTCAAAAGTCAAACCCACCCCCATAGACAGCACAAGGAATAAGAAACTAAGGGTAGTGCTGCTAAACGCCAGAAGTCTTAACCTCAAGATGCACGCACTCGAAGCTCTCCTCAGTATGGAGAACATCGATATCTGTGCAGTGACAGAAACCTGGTTCAAGGCAACAGAGAGCACCCCAGCACTACCAGGCTATACCTCATATCATGCTTTTCGGCCCCAAAACCTGGACCAAACCACAAAAGGAGGGGGAGTTTCCATATTTATCAAGGATATCCACATCTCCAGGTTTGTGGCATTGCACGAAGTATCGGAGACCATCCATGTGCAACTAACAGTGGGCAAGACTGCTTTTCAGTTTATAGCATCCTACAGACGACCCTCTCAAAGTCAGGAATCCCTCTCGGCTTTCCTGAAAACATTGGAGAACATGAAGATCTCTCTGAACCCCATTATATTGGGTGACTTCAACTACCCAAACATTGACTGGGAGCACTACTCAAGCCTCAGCACCTTAGCCCAAAGGTTCCTGGAAATTATAAACTCAAATGCTATGGAACAACTAGTCATCACTCCCACAAGAGGGGACAACATACTAGACCTGATCATTACCAACATGGGGACTCTATGCTCCAGACCAGAAGTATATCCCTCATTGGTAAGATCAGACCATAAATTAATTTCACTGGATGTCCACATCCTGACCCCACCCCCAGCCCAGAAAACCACAGTGAAAAACTTCTCAAAAGCAAACTTCTCACTTCTGAAAACTGAAGTGGAATCCTTCAAGGCCCCAGGGCCAGTGGAAACTACGGCCCAAACTGCAGAATCCTATATAAACACTTTCTACGGACATCTCCAGGAATGCATGGATCATGCTATCCCAAACAAAACCAAGACCCAATCATCCAAAGGCAGGCGTCCAGTCTGGTGGACCCCTGCCATAAATAAACTGTACAATAGAAGGAGGAAGCTACTACATGATAGAGCAAAATCCGTAATAGGGAAGGCATCTCTGATTAGTACTAGCAAAAAATTATGATCACTCATAAAATCCTCCAAGGCCAGCTTCGAGAGAAAAACTGCACAGGACACCAAAGACAATCATAAGGCTTTTTTCATTTATGTTAGAAACCTGGGATGCAACTCCCAGACTTGTTCTGAGTTGATTCTAAATGACAAAAAATACACCGAACCCACAGACATCGCCAATATCCTGGCAGACAGGTTCAGTGCAAACTTCTCCACCCCTCCCCCCCAAAAGAGCAAGTATCTGTCCCAGCAGAGGGCTGCCTCCCAAACATCTCTGATGCTCAGGTGAAGGCTGCCCTCTCCAAAACAAAAAACACTGCTTCCATGGGACCAGATGGCGTCCCAGGTTGCGTCCTACATTAACTCCAAGAGGAACTAATCCCTCAAATAAAACAGCTATACAAGCTCAGCCTCACTACAGGATATGTGCCCACAGAATGGCGTACAGCAACAGTGGTCCCACTCCACAAAGGTGGAGCCTCTACGGACCCTGGAAACTATCGCCCCATAAGCCTGACTAGCTTAATCTGCAAGGCTATGGAGAGGATCATTATGGAGCTCATAAACAAAGACATTGGGGACCTACAGACACTAGATCCTACCCAGTTCGGCTTTGTCAAGGGCAGATCCTGCCTTTTGAACCTGGTTGACTTCTTCAAAACAGTCACCAAAGCCATAGATGAAGGGAAGGTAGTTCACACAGCCTATCTGGACCTTGCAAAGGCATTTGACACAATACCCCACTCGGGTATCATAGATAAGCTATCCAGCTTAAATATAAACCCCTATGTCACAAGATGGGTCGCAAACTGGCTCAAAGAGAGAACCCACAGAGTGAGAGTTGCTGGAGCCATGTCAGACTCGAAACCGGTCACAAGTGGCGTCCCACAGGGTTCTGTCCTGGGACCACTCTTGTTCAGTATATACTTTTCTGAGGTACAGGCAAATGTGGGAGGACTATGGCTTACCAAGTTCGCAGACGACTGCAAACTGAGTGCCATAATCAACTCTCCAGCTGACACAAACATCCTTCAAAAAGGTCTCACAGAGACAGATAACTGGTGCCAGCGCCATGGTTTAAAGCTAAATGCCAAAAAATGTATAGTCATACCCTTTGGCAAAAACAATGTGCCCACAAATTACCACATAGGCCGAAACCCATTAAGTACAGAGAAAGTTATTAGGGACCTGGGGACCCAAGTTGATAGCAATCTACCCTTTGAAAACCACATTGCCAAAGTGGTTAGAAAGACCTTCTACATAGCCCACCTCATCACGAAGGGTTTCACATCTAGATCAAGAGAGGTAATCGTGCCCCTTTATTCATCCCTCATCAGGCCCATCATAGAATACAATGCCCCTTTTGGGATGTACCTTACCCGACACCTGCAGCAATTAGAAAGACCCCAAAAGTATCTCACCAAGAGGATCAAGGGTCTCAAACAGATGCCATATGCTGCTCGGTTAAAAAAACTCCAGCTCTACTCAGTTGCATACCGCCTACTTCGAGGCGATCTATGCCTGACATACAAAGCTATGTCAAATTCAGAATTAATGGACATGCTCCACCTCAGTAAATCTAAATCCCTTAGAGCCACACGCTCAAGGGACTTGAACCTCAGCACAGAAATAAATAGAACTTGCTGGAGGGACAGGCTTATAACCCAGAGGCTCCCTTCGCTCTGGAGTAGAATTCCAGTTCATGTGAGGCAGAGCACCTCACTGAATCTCTTCAAGAAGAATCTCGATAGGTGGATGGGGGATCGTAGGTTTGTCCCAGGGATTACTCCCGTGTCACTATTAGACAGAGGCACAGTAAACTAAACCTTAAAAAGGGCACAGTATACTCAAATCAAGGGGTGGCGAAAGCCATACAGAATCAGGCTAGGCTTATAATTGCCTCAGGGCAGATAGCCTAGTATGAACCTATGAACCTATGAACCTAATTATAGGACACCATCACTTCACTCCTCTTAGAATTTTTATTTTCTTACTAAACTATCCATTAAGCAGAATTTCATTCCATGAATTAAAGTATACAAATCTTACCACATTTATTATTTTTATGCATTTCATAATTATCCAAATTTTCAAACATACATTTATGACTAACCTTGTATGCAGTTTCTATATCAAATGCTGTTGTTTTGGCCCCATTCTCCTCCCATAATAATATACTGTTCACTACCTTGCTCACAAAAATTGTCACATCTTTATTTTCTCTACCCTCAGTTTTATAAATACCTAAATTTAATTTATATTATTTAATACACCTTCCATTTTTTTGTAAAACATCCATTAGTAAGTTGTAGTCCATACTATTTAACATTAATAGCCTCCAATTTTAATATACTTTCTCTCCATTTTTATACAAAAATGTCATTACTCCCTCAAAACATTTTATCTGGAATACCATTCTCTAACCAATAGTTCAAAACTTGCACAAACAACTTTTTCTTTGTTTCACCTATAAAACTCATTCTTGGCATGCTACTTTTGCATATTTTAAAACATCATTTAATTTTTTCAGATCTATCTTTCTCACCATATTTTCATGAGAGACTCATTTATTTTATGTAGTTTTATTTGTTCTACTTTATTTTCAAGTAAATCCAAAAAATGGAATGGAGTCCACTGGCAAGTATATACCAACGCAGAAAGGTAAAAAAAGTCCTTTATTAGAATAAAAACGATTTTCAGTATTCACCAATGTAAAATAATAAGCGCTTTTGTCTCCAATTATACAATTCAGGAGACTTTATCAAACAAGAACTGAACATTAAAACAGAGTTTAAATACTAAAAACACTGAAAATCTCCCTGCCAAA
>NC_056725.1:25890984-25905984 GCF_019279795.1 Protopterus annectens
TTTTGGGTATGTCTAGAAAGAGGTTGACTGAATCCTTATGAATCTTGGGGATACCAAAAAACTTGCCAAGCTGGGGACTGGGGACTGTCATAAAATCTGCTTCCTCAGTAGAGATGGCCTTGTGTTTAGTAAGAGTGGAAATAGTCTTATCAATTTTCCTAAAAGCCCGATGTACCAAGGGCAATTGAACCTTTTTGTAATAGTCACTGTTGCTAAGGTCAACCTGGAGGGTATGTGTATACCTCTCTCTTTCCATAAGGACAATACCCGTTCCTTTGTCAGCAGTCATAATCCTGAGCGTCTTATCATTTTGTAACTGTTTAAGAGCTAAAATTTCAGTGTTCGAAAGGTTAAACCATTTTTGTGAAGTAGGGGAAGAGAGCAGGTAACGGAAGTCCTTCTCACAAAGTTTGAGAAAAATTTGAAGAGTATTATTCAAGGGTGGGTTGAAAAAACTTCTTCTGTAAGGAATGCGAAGGTCAACCCCAGTTAAGTCATTATCCAAATCTGAATCCTTTTCGCAGATCAGTTTTAAATTAAGCTTCCTTAGAAAGAGTCTTAAATCAAGAAGGAGGGAAGAAAGTTCAGCCCTCTGGGACGGGATAAAAGTGAAACCTTTCTTTAACACCTGAATGGTTTCTGGTGAGAATGACCTATCCGTTAAATTGAAAACTTCCGAAGAGGAAGAAGGGATGGTGCTAGGAACCTGAAAATCATTGTTCAAGGGTACAGTCTTCTTGGGCGTCCCCTTGGAAAGCCCCTGTTCAGAGCGGGAAGAACGTGAGTGGGACTGTTCCCTGTCTGAAAGGAAGTTGACATAGACTGCTGAGCTATCCTCTCTTTCTCTCTCTGAAGACTGCCTCTGGTGATATAGGTTTTGAAGGGAGCAGTAACCTTCGAACTTCTCCTTGCAAAGTTGTTCCTCTGCATTTTTGGAACTAAAAAAGAGTCATCAGGGGCAGGAACAGAGAGAAGAGGAGACTGATGCAAGAGAGGACCACAAGGGTCCAAAGAAGGGGAGGCAACCGGAGGAAAAGAGGGATGAGGAAGAGAAGAAACTGCAAGGGGAGAAGGGGGATGGGACCTGACCAAAGGAGGGCCCGAGGAAGAAATGCAAGAAGAAGGAGGGAGGGAAGAAAAGAGCGAGGCAGAAGGATGATACAGAGCTAGGAATGCAAGAATGGGCGCAGAAGAGGAAGAAGCAGGAGGCTGGGAGGGAACCGAAGAAAACAAAGGAGGAGGGACCGAAACCGAAGACTGAATGGAACAAGGAGGAGGTGGAGAGGAGTAAGAATGAGAAACAGGAGGAACCAAGGGAGCAGGAGAAAGAGAAGAGTGAGAAACTGGAGGACAAGGAAAAGGGTGTAACGAGGAAGGACGGGAAGAGGAAGGACGGGAAGAAGAAGTAGTATGAGAAACAAAAGGAGGAGCAGAGGAGGTATGAGAAACAAGAGGGCGAGAAGAGGAGGAATGAGAAGGAGGAGGGCAAGAAGCTGTACATAACCGGGAAAAGGAAAGTATCCCTAAGAGAGAAGGAGGTATACTCCCTGGACAGAAGATGAAAGCGGTTACGCTATAAGCGAAAGAACCCCCAGCAGAGCGGGAAGAAGGATGAGGAAAACCATGCACAGAAGAACCATGTGTAGCAAACTTAGAAACAGGTCCCTGAAAATAATCCTTGTCTGTATTAAAGGAAGAAACTGAAGGATGGGAAGAACTGTGATGCCCAGAAGCAGCGGTGTCTGTTCTATTTCCAGAATGTCTAAATGCATCAGTGTCTGTTCTATTTCTGAAACTGAATCTATGTGAAAATTCTGATCTAAGGGGATACGCTGTATTGTTTTGATATTGAGTGAAATCCCTGTGAAGTTTCTGTTTCTTCCGATGAATGATGGTAGCAACATGTCTATTAACTCGAGGGTGAATACCATTAAAAATGTGAAGGAGCTGTTGGAAATGAGAATGAGACAAAACCACATCATGAAGGGATTGTATGTCAGATCTGAGGGAAGACAACTGTGTTTCTTTATGTTTAACAATCAAATTGACTGACCGAAGGCCAGTTTCATTGTAAAGAGAAACCAGGTCCTTATATAAAGTGGAATTGCTGTTCACACTGTTTGGGAACTTGACAATACGTAAGCCAAAAGGAACTATATTGATGTTCTTCATTCCACATTGCTGCAGTCCTAACTATTGGGTAGTCCGCTGTCCCAGTCGGCCCGAATACCAAAGTATATGAAAGCGATCGGTCAAGGCGCATTGGACAGCGTCAATGCGTGGGAGTACTGTCGCATGACCGACGATCATCAGTCTTTTTGCGCATGGTCCGATGCAGAAGCAGTTTTGCGAGTGCAAGGTTGGCGTTCTGAAAGTTCTGATCAGGAACTGAACCCGAATCAAAAATTGGCTGGTACCCGTTGGGGAATATTTTATTTTCTTGCCTCAGTATTTAACGGATGTCAAGAAAAAGTGAATAGCACAACGGCTTTCTTATGGGAAACAGGCACCTCATGAGGGATTACCATACTTTGTGTATACCTTGTTTAGGGCCCTGAAACCCGGCGTTGTTGGATGCCGCTCTTGCTGATTTAACAAGCAGCACTAATAAGAGAAGGTTAGACAGCAGGTTAGTTTTTTTTTTTTTTTTTTTGAGGCGTTATGGTATAAAATGCGTGGATGCTCCGGCGCGCTGACAGGCGCCAAGGACAACAGCAAAGCCTGGAGTGAAGAACCGACGGTCTCCGGGCGTGGTTCTTTAGAAAACTCAGTGGGCGGTTCTGGGGATTTCTTTTGAGTCTCAGGAGGGCTACTGTTGGGATTCTTGTCCTCTCAGGAAGTAGGCCAGGCTGAAGGGGCTTCTCAGGTGGCTGTTCTTCCCTCTTCTAAGGTGGATTTAGAGTACTCCCTTCTGTTTCCAGGCTGCTGAGGAGGCAGGCCAAGTTTGGCTTCAGTGGGGGTTTCTCCTAGTGCTTCCAGGGTGCTGCCTAAGAAACATATGCTTAAAATGGAAAGTTTGATTCTATGATTAGGTTTACCCCCTCCTGATAGAGAGGCCTAGGGTGGAACCACAAGTTTGAAGTTTTTGAACGTATTCGAGGAGGCTTCTACAGGTCTTTGGCTGAAGACTTACAGGGTATCTCATATTCTGATGATTCTGATGTGGATGATTCTACTCCTTCAGCTTCTCCTCTGAGGATTTTTCATTTCAGAACTCTGCATTCCATGAGGGAGCATTTCCCAAATGGAAGATCAAATTTCTCTGATTCCAGGAAGGAGGCTTAGGAATTTCTTGTTTTACCCCAGCATAGGCCTTTAATATACACTCTATTCACAGATAATTTGGAAGATTTTTTGCAGAGCTTCCCTGAATCACGATTCTTTGCCTCCCAGTTAAACGGATAGGTACTATGGGGTGCCTGAAGCTCAAGTATCTTTTAAGGTCCTAGGGGCAGACCGAGCATCTCAGAGGCTAAAGGTGTGAGAAGGCTTCTGTTAAAAATCCTGTTCCTCCTGATAAAGAGGCAAGGGCTGGATAGATGGGAAAAGAAGATGCTATACTTCTTCACTTTAGCCATGGTAATTGAATTGTCAGTTCCATGTTAAAACATCAGAATTATCTCCTTTCTGAGGTGAAGTCTAAGGTGGATGCTCTGGCAGAAGAGCAGTGAGTGTAAGGTTACTAGTTCATGTGTCTGAACAGGTGGGTAAGCATTCCTTACAGTGTGGTTTTGATATGTGCAGGCCTCTCGAGGTGGCTGCCACTGATTCTATTCTTAAGTAGAGGCATGCTTACGGATTTGAGGGATCAAATTTGGCTAGGCATGTTAAAACAAGGATTTACTGGATGCTTACAGTCTGATGTGTTGTTGGTTCGCCTGTGGAAGCAGTTTTAAAGAAAATGGAGGACAAGGCTAAGTCTGTACAGGCTGATGAGATTTTTGCAGGTTGGCCTCCGAGTTTAGTAGAAATTAGAATTATTCCTTCACAATTGGAAGCCTAAGGTGGAGCTCTGGCAGAAGGTATTGAGTGTAAAAGAGTTGCAGGATTTAGTCCATGTGTCTGAACAGGGTAAGCATCTTCCCAGTGTGGTTTTGATGCTGTGCAGGCTCTCCTCGAGGGTGGCCACTGGTTCTTGCTTCTTCGTGAGGTATGCCTGGTTGAGGGATCAGAATTTAGCTTGAGCATGTTAAAACATGCAGATTTGGATGCTCTTTTACAGTCTGATGTGTTGTTGGTTCGCTTCTGTGGAAAGCTAGTTTAAGTAAAAATGGAGGACAAGGCACAAGTTCATGCAAACTGTTATGATTTTTTGCAGGCAGCCTCCAAGGTTTAGTAGAAATTGGCCTACTAAGGGATGGACATATCCTGCTTATGATTCCCAGTCTAGGGGGTAGGTCTAGACGTGGTAGGGGTAGAGCTCAAGGTTCTTTAGGCCCTAGGAACAGGAGTTCACCTGCTCAGACTTCTGAGTGAGGGGCAGGGTCAGTCCTTTCGTAAACAGACCCAATGACCTACAGCACCTTTTCAGCTGCCAGTACATTCTCGCCTGGCAGCACCTTTGGGAGGATAGAAGGCTGGCTCCTTTCAAAGAAAATTGGGATTTAATTACCCAAGACAGATGGGTTTTGGATATCATTCACCACTTGTTACAGGTTTTATTTCCATACCTTTGCCTCCTTTTCAAAGGCATGCCAGACATTCCTCCTCTACAAAGAAAAAAGAGGCTCACAAGCAAATTTCTCTGTTGCTCCAAATAGGGGCATTCAGCCAGTTCCTGTGCCAGAAAGGGGCCTGGGATTTTATTCCTCGCCTGTTCCTAGTACTCGAAGAAGGGGAACACGTGGAGACCAATTTTGGATTTATCTATCCTCAACACTTATCTGGACATTCCCAAGTTCAAAATGTTGACGTTATAACAGCTTTTACCTCTGCTGGGCAAGGATCACTGGATGGTAACTTTAGATCTCAAGGAAGTTTTACCTTCATGTGCCTATCAGACCAAGTTGCAGGAAGTATTCATGCCGAGCTGGGAATTCTCATTATCTGAAGTTCTCTGCATTGCCTTTGGCTTATCTACTGCACCCAGAGTATTCACAAAGGTTCTGGCTCCAGTAATAGCTTACTCAGGCTAAAGGAATTCAAATCTATCCTTACTTGAACGACTGGTCTGATTCTGGCTCAAGAAAGGAAGACCTTTGCAGCATTTGGAATTTGTATGATAGCAGTGCTAAGATGCTCTAGAATTATTCCCAGAACTAAATAAAGTCCGTAGCTCCAGGCACCCTCTCAAGACATGTGCTTTCTGGTGTGAGACTGAATACAGCAGCCCAGATGGCCTTTTTTTAACCCCGACAAACAAAGAATCTTTCCAGTTACCCATCAACTATCTCTTCAGTCCGGCTGACTGAGAAGGACAGTCCTTCAAGCCTTAGGGTTCATGTGGCATCTTAGTATTCTGGTGCTTCAATGCCAAACTGCATATGAGGCAAGCTGCAATGGTATCTCAAAAATGTATGGACACAGCACTGCCAGGATTTGGTTACTGTCATTCAAATAATACCTTTTGCATTCAAAAGGAATTTTGTGGTGGGCTCTCAGGGAATGTCACCTTAAACAAGGGACTCTCTTGTGACCCGGCCACAGAGGTGAGTCAGATTCTAAATCTACAGATGCCTCAGACATTGCTTGGGAGCTCATCTAAATGGAAAGTGGATACAAGACAAACTGGCCTGCCGGACTGCTGCAGCATCTACATATCAACATGAAAGAGATGTTAGCAGTCCAGTTTTATGCGTTAATGGCTTTCAAGGGAGTTACTTCTTCCAGGGCAGGTGTTGATTCTAACAGACAACACAACTGTCATGGCAGTACATCAACAAACAAGGGGAACACATTCTTACCCGCTGTGCAGGCAAGCAATGATTTTATGGGAGACTGCGGCCAGCTTGTAAATTAACTCTTCAGGCAAGGTTTCTGCCGGGCACAGAACTCCTTAGCAGATGTGTTAAGCAGACAAATCAATGGATCCCCACAGGTGGAAACTGGATCTTCATGTATTTTAAAATTGACAGCGTCGTTGCGAACCCAGAACATAGATCTGTTCGCTTCTCCACTGAAACCACCAGCTGCCAAAGTTTTGCACAAAGAGGTTTCATCCACACAGCTTGGAAAGTGGATGCTCTTTCTTTCAGTTGGAAAAATCTTCATGTGGTATGCCTTTCCACCTGTGCGCCTTCTTCTCCCAAAAGGTGCTCCTAAAGGTCCGAACTAGACAAACCAAGGATGATTTTAATAGCTCCAGATTGGCCTCGGCAACACTGGTACCCATTACTGAGGAGTCTGGTAGGAAGCCCATGGCCTTTCACTTTGATTCCACACCTGTTGTCTCAGAGGGACGTCACCTGCTCAATGCCAAGCTTCACTCTCTCTTCATCTGACAGCCTGGCATATTCTTGTTTTGAAACACAGCAGGTCTCAACTTCCTCAACAAGTTTTAAATGTCATTATGGAAGCTAGAAGACCTAGTACAAGGGAAGTGTATGAGACAAATGGAAGAGATTTTTATTTTGAGTGCAGCAAACAATTTGGAGATTTCTTGCCTAATTTGAGTGTGGCTCTTCAATATCTTACTGAGTTATTGGACAAAGGTTTGTCTTTCTTCCATAAAGATTCATGCTGCAGCAATTTCAGCCTCACTATGATTGTGACCCACCATTGTTTTCGATCCTTTGTTCAAGCAATTTCTTAGAGTGGGCAAGAATATAAGACCCCCAAATGAGAGCCCTACTCCCTGCTTGGGATCTCAATTTTGTGTTGGAGAAACTTGCTCTACAACCTTTTGAGCTCGCCAGGCTGCTGCTGAATTGAAATACTTGTCATGGAAGACTGCTTTTTGTTGGCCATTACTTCTGCAAGAAGGGTTCTGAATTGCAGGCCCTTATGACAGTAGAGCCTTTTTGATTTTCCATAAGGATAGGGTATCATTATTAACCTGCATTAATCCCTTTATGCCTAAGGTGGTTTCTAGTGTACGGCTTTAAACCAAACTATTCATTTGCCTACTTTTTATGCAGATCCCAAATAAGGGGGAAAAGATTTTGCACACTTTAGATGTACACAGGCAATTGACTTATTATTTAAGCAGGACTAAGGATTTTAGGCAGTCTCAGCAGTTGTTTTGTTTCTTTTGCTTTTTGAGTTCTCAGGGCAAGCCTGTGTCAAAACAAACTATTTTCTAAGTGGATTGGGTTTTGTATTGCATTTTGTTATTCCCATCATGGCAAGGAGATTCCAGCTGGGATTAGGCCTCATTCCACTAGTAGGCTACTGCCACTTCAACAGCATTTCTAAGGGGTGGCAACTTAGGATATTTTGGAGGCAGCTACTTGGAGTTCAGTGCATACTTTCTCTAAGCATTATCACCTCTCTCTACTCTAAATCTAGGGCTGGTTTTCACACAGCTATTTTGCAAGGCATGTTGACAGCTCCTGCTTCCTTATGATTTGGCCAGCCTCCCCTACCTCAAGGCTTTGGGATTCTACCCATTAGCATAGGACTGCAGCAATGTGGAATGAAGAACATAGTACAGTTTTTGTACCTACCACTTAAATGTAGATGTTCGAGGATCCACATTGCTGCAGTCCAATTCCCTCCTTCCCTCTGTGTTTAGGGGTGGGTTGTGTAGGTGAGAGTTATACTCTTGTAATTTTGTATATATTGTACATATTTTTGGTGCAGGAATGTTTGGGGTTTTTGGCCTTGTCTTTTAGGGTCTTCTGACATCTGGGGCAAGAAAAGACTGAGGATATGACGCCGGGTCAGCGATTAGTAGTACCCTGACTTACTGACGCCAGTCTACGCGCCTTGGACCGACGCCAGCCATATACTTTGGTATTCGGGCCGACTGGGACAGCGGACTACCCAATAGTTAGGACTGCAGCAATGTGGATCCTCGAACATCTACATTTATGGTAGGTACAAAACTGTACTTTTTGCAGACAACAGGACAAATAATGAATGTCCATCTGAACATTTTTAAAGGAAATAATCAGCCTTTCTAGTTGAAATAGTAAATCTTTAAGCTCTCTTATGCTCTCCTGTTCAGCACGAAGCAACAAGTCATTGGGAATAGTGGAACCCAAGTCCTGTAAAAAGGGATTAACATCCTGGTTAGAAGCCAGACAAGTAAGAAGATCATCAGTGAATAGGCAGTGTTCATGCTGATTTGCAGACTGTGACTGCGGTGTAAGGGAAGGACCTACAGACATGTTAACAGCTGAAGGCCGAGTATCAACTCTATTATAAGAATGGTTATGTGCATGAGGTCGTATAAAGGAACCATCGCTAGGAGTGCGAAGAGGCAAACCTGTATTCACTGTCGGACCTCTAGGAAGACTGTGTGTGAAATCAGCTACACTAAAGTTAGGGGATACTACTTGACGCAAAGACTCTGTGGCATTATTCAAGGTGGTAATAGGACCAGGTAGATGAAGAGCCTGCTGCTTGTGAGATGGAACTGTAGGGGAAGTAGATGGTAGAGAATTGGTGTGCAAATGGTTTGTGTGGGGAATGACACCTTTGGTGTAGTTTGAACCATGTTCTAATGAGGTGAAAACCCTACCGAATGAAGCTGAGTCAGTACTCATACCTGGGGTTTGTGAATTATGAATCACAGAACCAGTGTAATGTTGTTTAGAAATGGTGAATTGGCCAGAATGGCTGGAAAATGCATTATCATCAATATTAACATCCATATTAACAACGTTGTCATGAGCAGAATCTAAACCTGAATAACAAGACTTAAATCTAACAAACTTTCCATTGACAGATTTTGTACTGACAGATTTTGTACTGGAGAGGCCCAAACCTCTATCCAAATTCTTCATGCAGGAGGCAGTAGTAACAGAAAATTCATTAGTGAGATGAGTAACTAAATTATTGCTAGCAGAGGACACTGCTAAGCTGTCAGGTAAAGAAACAGCGTTAACTGAAGCAAATGCTAGGTTGTCCGTCGGTAAGACAGAGTTATGTTCAGAAACAGAGTCAACCGAAGTAAGTGCTCGGTTGACTGTCAATAAGTGAGAGATGTCCCCTTTGTTTGATGTCCTTATACCATTCCTTACGTTATTGAAGGGATCTGCAACAAAAACATTCATGGAGACACCCACATTCTGCACAACAGAGCTATTCTCAGCATTACTAACAGCATTGCTACGCACTGAACCAGGAAGCGAAGCAATGCTATGGCTGCAAAAGGTTGGAGAAATATCAACTGAAGTAATGCTCTGGGTTTCCCTGTCTGCAGGGATCGACACATTCTTGGGACTATGAAAACCTCCAGTGAGGTTGTTTGCAAACGAACCAGTCGTCAGTGCATTAAGTGAAGAACCGGCACTTGAACCGGCAAGTCTATTCTGTGAGGAGCCGGCATGTGAGCCCTTATGCTTCAGTTGTGAAGAAATGGAGTGTTGAACATCGGAGGGGTTTCCCGCCGCCGACAGAACTGCATCTGAGAGAGAGGCCTGAGGAGCCGAAGCCACGGCCAACTCAGATGGCAAGCCAGAACCAGGTTTATTAAATGGAGGCAAACAGCCCGAGGCAACAGATGAAGGGAAACCTGTAGTGGACGAAGAAGCACCCTCCGCATCAGCAGAAGGACAAACTAACGGGCGCTCACATTGCGTGGGAGCCCCAGACATGGAATATGTGAGCGGGCACAAAACCTGCCTTTTCGACACTGCAGAAAGTGCTGCCTTTTCCGTGAACTTATCAGTTGGTTGTGTAGAAGCCCCAGACACGGGATATGCGGGCAAGCATGAAACCTGTTCATACACCGTAGCAGAAAGAGTTGAATCTACATTAAACTCTGTAGCTGATTGTTCAGAAAATTTCAAAGTAGATTGTGTATGCGGGCGTGCGACCCGACCGGCAGCTGCCACCGAGGATTCCAGTACTCCGCTACCCGCTGAGGATAAGCACGGGACAGAATTACCAGTCTGAGCAGAAGACAAACCCCCTCCAGTAGAGCCAGCAGACTGTGCACCAAGAATTAAATTGGAAGGTGTAAACTGCCGTTCAGACACTGAGTGATGTTTGAAAGACTGCGGCTTGGTTATGGAGTGGTGTGACAAATTCTGCATTGAATTGCAAGAGTCCTGCAAAAACAGCTTTTTATCAGAGCCTTGCAACAACAACTTTTCATCATGAAAATTAACTTCAGCCCGTGGTGAAACACACAACGAGGAGCTGAAAGGCTTGTCCGTGTAAGCAACTGGCGAAAGTAGGTGAGGTAAAGGATCCGACGAGCTAAAAACAGTTCTAGGCAAAAAACTTTTATCCTTAGGGCGGACTACAGCTTCGACTGTGGAGTGACCAGAGCTGGTAGACCTTGAGTGAAGTACAGGTAAGTGGGAACCATTGGCAATGTTAGCATTTGAAGCCTTAGGACTGCCACACTGTAGAGTGATGGATGGTTGTAAAGGCTGACACGAGGCAGAGCAACAAGGCTGACACGAGGCAGAGCAACATGAAGATCGTAGGGCAGAGTTGGTGTAAGTAGCCGTTGTGATGGAATCATTATCACAGCCAGGCGACTCAAAAATTAGCGAGGAAAACTCTGTTTGTGTCTGTAGATCTGGCAATGAAGTATTTATACCTTTCGGTACTGATGAAATGCCATTAGTAGCAGTGTTGGTTGTTGATTTAGGTGGTAATGGAGCACCGTTGAAAAGACCTTGAGAATCTGGTAATGAAGTATTCATACCTTTCGGTATTGATGAGATGTCTATAGTAGTAGTGTTGGTTGCTGTAGTTTTAGGTGCTAACGGAGCACCGTTGAATAAACCTGGAAAGTCAGTCACTGTAGTTAAATCATTTCTGTTGTTAAATGGCGGGAAAGTGGGAGTGTTTAAAGTACTACTCCCGTCTTGACTAGTAGAGATTGTCGTTTCAGATGTTTTAGTAGAGGCATTTTCACAAGCAACTTCACATTGCAAATTCAGTTTGGTAATACTGGAAACAGTACCTTTTGTTGAAAAAATGCTGTCATCCTGATTTGTAGAGGTTGTCATTCTAGATGTTTTAGTAGAGGCATTTTCAGAAGCAACTTCACGTTGCAAATTAAGTTTGGTAATACTGGAAACAGTACCTTTTGTTAAAAAAATGCTGTCATCATACGAATGCAAAGAAAGGCAATCCGAAGGAATAGAGCAGTCAGGTGTATCCGAAAACAATTGACTACTAGAGCCACGCTCCGTTGTTGAGGATTCCATTATATTAAACCAGAATGAAATATATAATACCAAAAAACAACTGTCACATCAGCAGAAGAGACAATAACTATAACTTGAAAAACTTCTGAAGTGGAAAAAAGACGAGGGAGCCAATAATAAGCTTTCGTCCCTTTAATAGTAGCTAGGACTTCTTCAGACAAATGATGTATAAAGTACAGTGAACAAATGTGTTATAGTAACTTAAAGAGGTGTTAACAAAGAGCTCTAGACCAATGAAATGACAGCAAATAAAAAAATAACTAGGCAGCAAGTGAAGTGTCAGTCAATTACATATGAAACATTAATTGAGTGTGAAAACTGTCAGTCAAAAGAATAAACTAGTATCTCCACCTTAAAGCACATTTGATATTCAAGCTTTCATTTAACCCAGGAGGAGAATCTGCATTTAATTTAAATTGCCACATTAAAACCCCGATTTTAAAATTGGTGAAGGTAAAACTTGAATTAAACCAGAAAATTAACACCCAAAAATGCCTTTTTTTTAACTTGTTTTAATTTGTAAAAAACTAAATGGGAAAAACTTGAAACCAGTTAAAAAATTTAAAAAAAATTTTTTTAGGGGGAAAAAAAAAACAACCGCTGGGAAAAAAAAACCCGCCCCCTTTTTTTTTTTTTTTTTTTTTTTTTTTTTTTTTTTTTTTTTTTTTTTTTTTGGGTTGGTTTTAAAAGGGGGGGGGGGGGGGAAAAAAAAAAAAAAAAAAAAAAAAAAAAAAAAAATTTTTTTTTTTTCAAAAAAAAAAAATTTTTTTTTAAACAAGGGGGAATTGCATTAATTTAATTGCCACTTTAAATTCCTTACCTTAAAGATTATTACAAATTTCTTTACTTCAGAACTTGAACCAGTAAATTGGACCCTGTTTAAAAGTATTTCTTTATTTTCCAAAGCTTTAAATTTCTTAAATTCGGCGGGTTTGGTATTTAACATAAGGGGGAAAACCAATGGAAACCATTAGCCTTGGGTTTAATTTGAAAATAAAGTTTAAGTTTAAAAAAATTTATAACAAAAATTGTGGATACCTGAAGGAAACCAATCACTGAAAAATTTCACTATTTTGGGTTTGTTTGGGGGATGAATATTTTAAATTTATTATATTGGGTTGTGTTTTGGTTTTGTGGGTTTATTAATTATTAATGATTTTATTTTATATATAAATATATATTTTTAATGGTGGTGTGGGTTTGTGGTTTTTTGATATATTTGTTTATATATTTATTTTATTTTAATGATTTTATTATTAATATTGGAGTTATATGTAAAATATATATGGTTTTTAAAATTATATATTATTTTAAATAATATAATATAGTATATATATATATAGTAAATTGATATAATAAAAATTATATTTATTATATTGGTGTAGTTTTTTATTTTATATGATTATATGAATGTTTTTTAAATTATAATTAAATATTTATAATATATGAAATATATTTTATGTATAGCTTTTAATTGATTAATAAGTTTTTGTAAATTTTTGTTAAATTATATTGATATATATATGTTTTAAGTATATTTGTGTTTATATATGATATAATTTTTAAAATGAAGTTTTAATGGATATATTTTAATTTTGGTAAAATGATATGAATTAATAGGTAAAAAATTTATATATTTATCTTTAATTAAATTTTAATATATAAATATATAATTAATATACATTAAAAAATATATTAAATTATCAATATAATAATTACTATTAATAAAAAAATAAAATAATAATTTTTTATATAATTAATTTATTAAAATAATTAATATAAACAAAATATAATATTTTATGAAAACAAAAAATAGTTGTTAATTCAAACCCTTTAGAAAAAAAAAAAAACAAAAAAAAAAATTAAAAAGAAAAAACTTGGGACCTTTAAAAAATTTTGGAAACAAAAAAAACTAAAAACAGAAAAGGGTTTTCGTAAATTTAAAACACTTGTAAAAAAGAAACAGAAAAATAAATTTTAAAGAATTAAAAATTTTTGTAAAAAATTTAAATAAAGTTGTGAAAAAATGAATAGGGGAAAAACCCACTACCTGTTTTAACAACCAGTAACTAAGAACAAGTTCAAAACAATCAGCCAATGTACATATTGCCTTTTTCTGTTAATACAAAGCATCAATAGGGTAAAAAAGCATGCACAAAATAACTACTCAAAAATAATTTGTAGTGTAGAGTGAACTAATCACAACATTGATCAACGTAAGCGTTCCACTAGAGAGCGCGTTCCTGCTGTAATCACAACATTGCTTGAACAACCAATAACTAAGAAGCAGCTCCAAATTGAACAAATGAGCTATAGTTGTAGTCCGTATAATATGTAATGAGGGCAAGTATAGTTTTTTTAAAAAATAAAAATTAAACACAGTGCAATGGAAAAAACACAAACATAAAAATCATGTGATGGGTGCTTCTGGAGCCGTTAGTACGGCTGACTCCACTAAGCGCCGAATATGAGCCAGCAGCAACAACGCCCACCCAATACCCCAGCCAGCACGACATTGCAGCAAGACAAGAACCAAGACAGGCAGCCTTGTGCAACAGCGAAGCAGCCCACTCAACACCAAAGAGGACAACTAATAACTGCAACGGAGAACCGAATGACTCCAGAAGCACCCACCACATGGCGGGAAACAACAGTGGATCAAGACATCCACCTACAACACAAAGGCAAGCAGTACAAGAACGCAATACTCAACCAGAGATGGCCCCCCAGGCTCTACCCAGCCCAGCTAGTGAGCAGTGTTTTTTAGGACAGGACACAGCCTTACTCCCGAGCTGACCAACACTATTTAAAACCTCTGTGGGGGAACAGAGGGAGAGAGGCAGGGGAGAGAAGGCAGGGGGGAAGGGACATACTACGAACCCATGTGACCCGTCAACAACCCCACAACACTAGGGTTACGAGACGTCCCATATTAACCCGAAGGCGATTTAGACCAGGCTTGAAACCATATATAACCTCTCAGATTTTCCGCTCGCGACAGCCACAGGCAGCCTCCTTAACAAAGGGGCTGAATTTTATCCCGCGTCACAACGTGGCCAGCCGCAACTTAAGAGGTTATCCTTGACCTCAAGCTATACTGCCGCAAACTCAATCTGCGGCACATTTGCCACTCCAAACCTAAAACGGATACCTTAATGCAGGAAGATCCTGACTACCTTTTCCAAGAGTCAAGGCCAGCAATGGCAGAAATGTCCAGCGACACTCCCGAAGCAGCAGCAACTGAGCAACGTGAAGACCATGCAGTACGTAACGCAGGTACAGTTAGAGCCTGCTAACAGTAGATCCCAGTCATCAGTCCCCAATGGCCTTTGACTTTACGAGCTGCTCATTTAATAGAGCCTCCATTAACTTGTAGTTAATATGTTTTCGAGACAGGCTAAGTAGCAGCTTCAACCATCAACAAATTATGCGCACAAAAATACGCACAGTAATAGCCAGTGGTTTGAACTCACACAGACTGAAGACTTGATCAAGTAAATGCATATAGCAATAATAATAACCTCGTTGATTCAGTTTCAGGCAATGACTCTTACGTCCCAAATACTGTTATTAATGAGAACAATAATGTTAATGCCATTAATTGTACAAAAGATGGTTTTGTAACAGATATTTTATTGCAGGAAACTAACGAGGTAGCTGTAGAATACCTCCAGAGTTCAGGCGTAATGGCCGTGAACCACGAGGCAGACAATGCCATACGCATCCG
>NC_056725.1:25913484-26028484 GCF_019279795.1 Protopterus annectens
TCTTGACTGGATACTGGTGTCAGACCCAAATAAAATTTCAGCAGCAGGTACACTTCCTTGCACAATTAGTGATCACGTACAAGCAAATGTACTTCGTAAAACCAACACAATACCTTCCCAGCAGCAATATAAACAAAGTAGAAACCAAAGCAACTTTAATCCCTTAACTTTTAATGAAATCCCGAGTAATATCAATTGGAATATACTAACTCCTGCCCCTTGATCAGGCTGTTGAGTTCAACTCCACATTCCTCAACATCTTAAACAAACTAGCCCCTGTAAGACAAAAAAAAAAAGTAAAAACTAAGCACACCATATGGCTCTCTAAAGCTACCAATCAAATCATGACTGTGAGGGACAAAATATGGAAAAAATGGCAAAAGTACAGGAATCCCACTCATCTCATAGAATTTAGACAACTTCATATTCAAGCTAAGTGCTTAGTCATATCTGACAGAAAAGAACATTATTTAATACTCCAAAAAGATTACAAACAAAATCCAAAGAAATTTTGGAACTCTGTCTCATCTATAATCAACCCTGACACCAAAAACATTCCCTGCCCATTTCCTGAGAATACTTCCAGTGAAATAGCCACCCACTTTAACTCACATTTCATCAAAACTATAGCCAAACTTACCACCACCTTTCACCAAACTAATTCTAATACCAACTTTCTTCCACAAACACATTCTTCTTAGTATATTGCCACTCCTTCCCCTCCTTCCTTCTCTTTCTCCCCCATACCAATCACCACTATAACTAAACTTCTCCTAAAACTGAAACCAAGCTCCATTGCCCCCAACAACTTATCCCCAGAATACCTCCAAATGTCAGCTAGATCCATTGCCTATCCAATAAGCATACTTCTCAATAGATCCTGCCAAGAGTCTTATCTTCCCACTATCTGGAAAAAAGCTCATATTTTTCCCCTCCACAAAGGTGGCAATAATACTGACATTTCTAATTTCTGATCCATAGCTATTCTGTCCCCACTCTCTAAAATCCTTGAAAAATGTATCCACTATCAACTTCTACACTATCTACTATCAAACCGGGTCCTCTCCCCAACTCGACATGGGTTCAGGCCAGGTCATAACACTACTACTGCTCTTATTTCCTTTATGGATGCAGTCAATCAAGCGAGAAACACTGGCAAATTTGTATCCTCACTCTTTCTCAACCTCTCAAAGGCTGTTGATACAGTCTCCCACACACTACTCCTCAGTAAACTCTCCACCCTAGGTATCTCTCCCTCAACTCTAAACTGGTTCACTAACTAACAGGTAGGCAACAATCTAGTAAATGGCTCAATCAATTTCTCTCTTCCCTGCACCATTTATGCTGGCTGCGACTCCTGGATTACCTTATAAATATTTGTATGTGACTGCTTATCACTAAAAATGTACAATATATTTCAATATATTTACTTGTATGTACCTTTAAACTGTGTTATCTGTACATATTATATAAGTATATCCATTCTACTCAGTTGTTTGCTTAATATCACTGCATTTTGCTAACACTTCTTGTATGTACTATTCATTTTGAATGTTATTTACGATTATACTAAAAACCTTGCGGAGCTTTTCTCCCTGAGCCTCCACTGAAAATGGGTTCCTTCAGCCCAGTGGATTTTCCCGGTAAAGAAATGGCAATAAATAAATTATCAAGTCCTGTCCCATCTTCAGATATAATGTTACAAAAAGTTTATTTCCTAATCAAAAGAAATGTTCTTACCTCTGGTGGTACAATTCATGAAGGCAAAATAACTTTGTCCCAGATTTCAAACCTTCCCAGAAAAGCTTCCTATTCATTCTGAATTCTCACCACATATCTTTTGCCAGTCATGTCTTTTCCTAGATCTGTTTCTTATTACTAATGTCTCCATCTCTGTGATATAAATTCACCTTCTCCATCTTCTTTATTTTATGTATTCTCATCTTCCTCTGTATTTAATCTGCTTAAAATTTCATTCCACAATACAGCTTTATATGCGTCTTCTTGCTGAACTAAATGTTTTGCTAAAAAAGAATTTCTGAATCCTCTCTAATCTCATTTTCCATAAGACAAACACTCGCTCCCTCTCTGCCATGAGACTTCATGTACACACAACTCCTCCCAGCTGTATATCTGCTAGGAATGAGAGTTGCGGATTGCAATACTGCTTGTTGTAATTAGTAAGGAAGTTCCTGATGCCCTGGTTCAATTTCCCCTAGCAGTATAAATAACCTCTCAAGGTCTCCCTTCAAAAAGCTACTAGCCCAGTGGGACTAACCTGGTCAACAAAGGATAAACAAAAAAAAAAAAAAAAGACACATTAGCTAATGGCTAATGTTTAGATTCAGTCAAGTCCAGAAAAATCCCTTTACCCAATCTTTGCTTTGGACAATTTCTTAGCCTGCCATTTGAAGATTTCCAATGTTCTATGAAGGAGACCACAAAATGAGACCTCCTCTGAGAGAAAAACAGAGGATGGTGTGTTCTTAGTATCAGATTCATAAAAGGAAAAGGGAGGGAGATATTTAGCCTACATAACACAATTCATTTGTATCAGAGTCAGAGGTACCAGAATCCTACTGAGATGGAAGGATCCTTTTTTTTTCATTTTTGAGATGGGACCCTAGAAACTGATGACAATTAAGAGGTAAACTGCCTTCATTTTCCAAAATTGGATAAAATCTTTGGCCTTCCTCAAAAGCTTCTGAAAGAAAGCCCAAGAAGCAGACAAGAGAAGGTTCACCTAATCCAGGTAATGGTAATGGTAAGCTGATGGATGTCTGTTTAAGCTTGACTGCTGCAAAAACATGTTGTTGAAACCAGTGCCCTTGGGCCTAGTTTCATCTGTCTCCGACAGATTATTAGATTCCTAATCTGATTTTTCTTTGGCTACTTCTCCTGGTACATTTTTTTTTTGGGGGGGGGGGTCTAGATTTGGCCATTGCCCTAACAGTCCAAGACTAGGTGTGTGCCTTTCCTCAGTGTCCCAGAGCAATTTAGCTCTGTGCTTGACTACTCTGGGATTGAAATGTGCATAATGGGGACAATTAGGCACATTGTGCTCCATACGTAAACAGAATACGTACTTGAATATGTACTTGCATACGTAAACACAATACGTACTTATTCTGAAAATCTTTGTGTATGAATTGTTTCCTACAGTCTTGTTCACAGCAATTCCCTATTTCCCATACTGACTCTTGTTCATAGGTATATACTAGGCTAGCTGGCATTGTGGGCCATTTTAAGCCTAGATAATTTCCCTTCCAAGGGTGAGGATAAACTCTGTAACTTCTGTTTGTAATGTAAAAACCTCAATCATTACACCTACTCTCAATCAATAAAATTCTTAACTTTTCCTTGCACAGAATCAGATTTCTAGTCCCGATAAAAGTTAAATAGACTAATGTACAATAAGCAAAATACAACAGATTAAACAAATTTCCCTAGCGGACTTCTTATCTGACCTCTGAAAGAAGGCTGAATCATCAGACTGACAACATAACAGCACAAACAGTTTTCTTGAAAGTGCATCAAGAAAGATCTGAAGATGGTGCCAGCTGTCATCCATCTTATACCACCATAATCTTGACATCTGTGTGGGATGGAGTCTGCTTGACCTGAATGAGGAAGGTACAGAGGTCTGGAAGTTGGGCCAGCCACTGAGTCTTCTGCAATCAGGAATTCCCAAGAGTCATTACTGCAACACTGAATATGATCTTCTTCTTCTTCTTTCGACTGTTCCCGTTAGGGGTTGCCACAGCAGATCACTTGTTTCCATTTCTTCCTGTCCTCTGCATCTTGCTCTGTCACACCAACCACCTGCATGTCCTCTCTCACCACATCCATAAACCTTATCTTAGGCCTTCCTCTTTTCCTGTTACCTGGTAGCTTCATCCTTAGCATCTTTTTTCCCAATATACTCAGCATCCCCTCCGCAGCACATGTCCAAACCAATGTAATCTTGCCTCTCTGGCTTTGTCTCCAAACCTTCCAACCTGGGCTGACCCTCTAATATACTTATTCCTAATCCTGTCCACGCTCGTCACACCCAGTGCAAATCTTAACATCTTTAATTCAGCCACATCCAGCTCAAACTCCTGTCTTTTTGTCAATGCCACTGTCTCCAACCCATATAACATAGCTGGTCTCACTATCCTCTTGTATACCTTCCCTTTCACTCTTACAGGTACTCGTCTGTCACAAATCACTCCTGACACTCTTCTCCACGCACTCCATCCTGCCTGTACTCTCTTCTTCACCTCTCTTCCACACTCACCGTTACTCTGAACTACTGACCCCAAGTATTTAAACTCATCCACCTTCGCCACCCTCTACTCCTTGCATCCTCATCATTCCTCTATCCTCCCTCTCAATCACACACATATATTCTTAGTCCTGCTGACCTTCATTCCTCTTCTCTCTAGAGCATATCTCCATCTCTCCAGAGTCTCCTCCACCTGTTCCCTACTCTCACTACAGATCACAATGTCATCTGCAAACATCATAGTCCACGGGGACTCCTGTCTGATCTCGTCTGTCAACCTGTCCATCACCATTGCAAATAAGAAAGGGCTCAGAGCTGATCTGAATATGATGATGATCATAAAGAAAGCTATACACTGAGCTTGTTATGGAGTCCTTAGGAAGACGGATCCACAGTACAGCAGCAGCTACATAGCTCATTAATAAAATAACAGCTCCCAGAAAAACTGATATGAAGAGCTTAAGACAGTCCATCAGATTTTGAAAAGCAAATACTAGGTTCCAAGGTATAAAGCAAAAGTTAAGACCAAACTCTAAATTTGTTACTCCCTTTAGGCCAGTTTCCTCTTTTCAGAAGAGACCTGAGGTGGTAGTCATACTGACTAGGAGAAAATAAGCCATGTCACCAGGGAACTTCTACTTTTTTTTTTTTTCAATAAGCGCCATGCAATCCAACATCCATCACCAGGGGGCAGATGGAGCTTTACTTCTCATACAAAGGATGGTACACTGATGAGTGTAACACTCCTTGTATACCACACTGCAGTGTCAGTACTGGAAAATTAATCCAAGTACCTGCTGGGGGATTAGAACCCACAGCCTTATGATCTTTCAGCATCAAAGGCAAGTGTGTTGGCTGTTGAGTCACTGACACTATGTTTCACAAAGTGCATTGCTGAATGCGCCCACAAAACTGTCATTTAAAGAGGCTATGTACTCACTGTGATTACCTGTATCTTAGACTCCCACCTCTGTTACAGTTACAAGAAATAATAACAAAAAAAGGTAAAATTAACCAGAAATGCACAGATCAGAACATACAGTTTAAATGTCAACTCCTTATTACGGGTTCTAGAAAATAGTCACTTTGGCCAGCTCAATGGTGAAGAGGCAGAGTGACCATCCACGTCACTGACAACTTGCGTTTGGGAACAGATGCAGGGTGTTGGTAGGGCTAAGTGGGAAAAATAGGATGAAGGAGCTGAAAGTCAGTCATCTTATCCTAGTTTTGGGAAAAAAACATGGGTGGCATCTGGTGGAGACCATGAACATGAAATTGTTGGCATTCAAATTTAATTTCATTTTTCAACATCTTCTATTCCTACCTCTTTTATGACCACTTCTACTTTGTTTTACATACCCCTCCTTTCTAAAATGCTTCTGACAGTCAGAGCAAGGATGTCATCTTTGACTTGATTTCATAGACATTCTAAGGCTGAGTCTTATGATCATTCATGTTTTGCCAGTACCTTTCCTCATGCTGCACCTCCTTCCTCCAAGAGGGACACAGAAGTCAATCACAGAGAACATTTCTGGCTACCCATCTAGTCATACAGGTTATGTTTAAAGGAAGATAGTACGTTCAGCTGATTAATATGAAGGGGAAGCTTGTTCCAGAGGTTTGGGAGACACTGTGTAATAAACTTATCCCTCCACCATGTTTTATGTATCTGTTTGTAAAGACTTAGGTCCCTGAATGTAGTTTTGGAAGAAATACTGGACTTGCAGAGATACAGGAGACCCAGGACAAATGATTTACTAATCATGTAGCAAGTGAGACACAGACCTCCCCTCAAAAGTCTGTACAACACTGAATACAGGGACAGAGCTTCAAGCCTCTTTTGACAGCTCAGGGAATTTAGGCCTGTAATGTTTTTGGTTAGGAACCTTTGGGGTCTTTGTAATTATTTTACGTGGCTAGAGACAGAAATATCAAAAAGGCACTGTCCTTGATAATTTGTCTGATGTGTGCTGGGTGTAAGTGAATGATTACTTCTTTATGATAACTTGTCTGATGAATGCTGGCTGTAAGGGAATGATTACCTTGAAGATGCTCCTTTACCAATTAGCTTTGCTAAATAAAATAATTTCCTGACAACTAGTGTTACTTGATGGTAAAAAGAAGAGCTTCATCAACCCGAGTTCCTAGGTCCCTGAATATATTTTCATTTTGTAGTGGTGTGCTGCCTATATAACAAGGCGAGTAAACTTTTTATAATTTACTATGAGCCCCTTTTAGTGCATCAAAAGAAAACTGGGGAGTTCATTCTGGAGGGTGTGTGTGTTTCAGAGAGTGACAAAACATCAATCCCCAATTTGCAGTCACCTCAAAACTTTGTTAGCCACATGTCTTGGCTTTCTAGTTGGAGATCTGAAAAGTAAATGCCGAAATGCAGCTGTCACAAAACTGAACCCTGAGGGACACCACTGCACACTTGTACTTTCTGATGAGGCAACTGCAACTTCTACTGTGTGGGTTTTGTCTTTTAAGTACTCTGCTGTCCATCTTACCACATATGGGCCAATTTGTGAAGTATTTAGTTTCTGTATGATAGCAGCATGTGGAATGGTGGCTAAGGCTTAGGAAGGCCAAGATATGCCATGTGTACTCTACTCTACAGACACTTTTTACAGGTTCTGTAATCCTTTTGAAGTTTACTAGCATCAACAGAGAGAATCTATGCTTCATAAAGTCAAACTGTTAAAGAGTCATATCTAACATGATTCTTTGATATTGTGTTTTATTGGGTCAGTTATACCACCTTCCATGGCTCTGCAAATGAGGCTTGTAAGGCTGATAGACTGGTTAAGTGCAAAACAGTAAATGCTCTGTAATATTTACTACACAAGAGAGTCAGTGTTACTCAGTTTATCTTCAAAAAACTGTAAAAGCAGATCTCAGGCATACTACATGAATTAAAACATCATTAAACCTTCTGTAAACTCATTTCATCCTTTCCAAAACACTGTTCTGGATGCAGAACAATTTATACTCTATGCAAGGTGCAGCAATGAATGTGCAAACATTATCGGAACGTGTACTGTTTCAAATAGCTGGCTATGCTGGTAGAATATAGATAAAAAACTGTTCAAACATACCAAAGGTAACTCTCTGTCTCTGTATCTGTTAGTGTGTGGGTATATTAGACTCACTTTTTGTGTGTGCAGACATTAAAAGCTTACATAATGTGTGTGTATGTGTGTGCGCGTATATGTAAAATATCAAACGTAAAAAAATATATATATATATGTATATGATAATAGTAAAACAAATGCAAAGCAATTTATCAGCTCAATATCTAGCCAATAATTCCCTTCAAAATGGGTGTTAATTGAGAAAACAACAGACCATCCAGGGACCCCCTGGAAAGTCCTATTATCTCCCCAGTAACGACAACCCTGTTGGGCATTATTGCTTGCTTAACAATCTGGATTTTTAGCAGTTTCTGTAGTCTTTCTCATCTATTTTAATATGCCTGTCCATTTCTATTAAATCAAGTAGCTTTTCTCTTAGATCATTCTCTTTTTGGTTGACAGAATCCTTTTTGTCCTCTGTATCCTGTTCTTTCCCCTGTTTAATTTTAACTAGGCTTTCAAACCAATAAGGTTCTAAAATTCTGCTTTGTGGTATACCTTAGTAAAAGTGTTCTGCTCTTTCTCTTGTATCAATTCCTGAGGATGTATTGATTCATCACATTGTTATATTGCTACATCAGCGTTTTCACATTAAGTTCTCATTCCTGAATTGGTCAATCACTTCAGTTTCAGTTTGTTGCATCTACGTGTCACTAAACTGTTTCTTTCTCAAAATAAAATCCACTTTTGTGTGATTTCCTTCTTTGTATAGTTTGTCTGGGTGCATTTGCTTACATATGTCTTCAAATATTTTTGAAGATGCAATTGGTGTAGTGGTTAATGCAGCTGTCTTTTCTATATAAACACAGCTCCACATCAGACATTTTTTCTTTCCCAATTCCATTCTTCATGTTTTTTGTTCTTTTTCTTGTGGCATTTTCTCAGCTGCATCTTTTTTCACAGGTGGACTAATGTTTCATGTTTTTTTATCTGCATTGTTTTGATATGACCGGCTCTATTTGTGATTTTTAATTTCTGTCTGTAACTCTTGACAGTTTTTCTGATGAAAGTGTTTTTCTTCTCTAATTTCTCTACTACTCTTTTCCTATATCCCTGCTGTAGAAATCATGGGCTTGTTGCATAAAAGAAAACATCTATTTTATTCCTAATTAGTATGACTTTGTGAAACGTAAAGTTAAAAAATGTCAATTAGCCTACACAGCAGTTCATATAAATGTTTTGCGAACAGATTAGGGGATGAGAAGGGTGGTCGTCCTTTCATGCTATTCTAAGTATCTTCAAAAGAAAACTGCTCTTTTCCATTTCTACACAGAAATCCAGCATTAATCTGATTCATGAATATCTCAGAAGGGACATGTGTATTGTCCATTAATCTTGAGTCTGCACTGCAGGACTAGTCACATCACTGACCAATGAAACAGAGCATCATCTAGTGCAGGACATCTCTGCAGACCTCAAGACAATTGGGAAGTCTTTCTCAACTTCAATCATTTGAGGGAGGGACAGATAGTTAAACCGTCATCTGCCAAGAAAAGAACCTCTGTAACACATCCCTGAATACATCTGCCTAAACATAACCCCTGTAACACATCCCTGCATAAAGAAATTGGGGGCATTTCATAACTACTACATATTAAAACAGCTTTACATAAAATGATTCTAGCTAAACCAAAATAAATATAATCTGGTTTGACAAATTATGACAGACTCAAGTAACATCTTTATCTGAAATATTACCACATATAACGTCAACAATTACTTACTTAAATGCCCCTGTTAATTGTTTTAAAAAAGAAGGAAAATACTGGCAACAAACACAACACACCATTCTTGCAGGCAATGGTACAGAAAAGCATGCATACTTTACAAACCACTGGGGAGCTTTGAAATCATGCATGTAACAGAACAGGAAACTGAGAAACACTTCAGAAGACTTACTAACTGTTTTAGATCCTTGTGGAAGAGAGGCACCGCAGACAGATTTGTTAGAAGTCTGACGTTTAGACGGGTCAAGAGTGACCCTAAAATACAGAAAGAAGGAAAACAGCTGATAAAAAAAGAAAAACAGTAATACATGTTCTTAAGTTTTAAGCATGCAGAGAGCCAGACAGCTGAAAAACTTGCTCCTCGTGGTCAAACATCTCTACTTGTACATTTCTGATAACACTGTCAGTCTGATTCTGCTAGGCTTTGAAAACTGCACAGAAAACTGTGTCGACTTTGATGGAATATGAGGCTGGTACTGGATGTATCTACTTTTACAGCAGTGATGATCCTAGTAGGTAACACTATACGGCTGTGAAAAGCTATTGCAATAACTCTTAAGGCAGGATGCATATCTACTGTTAGTGGATGAAGATATACTTAACAGACAAGGTATTACTACAGAAGAGAGATGTAACTGACATTTCTCACTACAAATGGGGACATCATTACCTGTATTGCTAAACAATGTAAAGGCATTAAACCAGTGTCAATGTATGACAAAAAAAGGTACTGTGGGAAAACTCATTTTACTGGCATGACTATACTTTATGATAGGCTTGTACGGTTAGTTCTGCTACAGTGAATCCTGGGAAGTACCCAACGTATTTTGGTATGTCATGAAAGTACAACACCTAAAATATATTGGGATAACACATAACTGAAGTACTTAACATCTGAAAAAGAAATAATTACTTTACGAACAGTCCAGTCTATGAAAACTAATGACCTGGTCACCAGGTGATTTCTACAGATTTACTGTTCTCTGAACCATGTTCATTTACAAATTTTTTCACTTAATATTTTATTTTATAAAGGTTATCAGTAAGTCCCTGCCTCACCTGGCTCTGGTCACATACTTGCAGTAATGTCATTCCCTGATTAACACACTCATCATCCTGCTGTCCCAACTTGTCACAAGACAGACCACATAATGAGCCATAGTGTGCAGTACATGGACTCCACAGACCCTTCCAGGAATGGAGCCTTTGATACCTTATAGAATGCACCATGAATGAGAAGGGAAACAAGAGGAAGTTCAGGAGGTAATTGTGAGGTGCAGGGATGTCACCAATGTGACTTGGCTGGAGATGAGAAGCCATTCTCCCAGTCCATTTTCACTGTTCTCCTCGTTACTCACTTCATATATCAGCTAAACCCTACCCACCTCATCGGAGTAATACCTATCCAAACCCTTCCCAGTGGAAAGACTTTTCACAGGCACTCAAAGCTATCCATCCATCTGTAGTCAGTCCCCCAGTGGCAAAGATCCAGCAAATCTGGCAACATCCAAATGTGATCCCCTGCACTGGCCACTTCACCACAGATACGACTACGTTGTGGGAAGAGTGACATAAGACATGCAGCATTCCAGTATAAAGATAATGCTGTCATTTATCCTGCACTATCTGCTACAGGCAGCTGTTCCCAAATCTAAGCCTATTTTATAAACGTGGAAAAAGGGCTGATTGACACCTGCCTCAAACATAACCTTACCAAAACTAAAGCAAGTCCTTTAAGGAAACAAAGTATGGTGAAAAGCAACCTGGTAGGTACTACTGTGCATTCCTAATCATTTTGGGACAGCTGCTGCGGTTTTCCTTGAACTGCAATACATCAGCTACCTGTTGTTAAAGGAAACAAACACCACACAGGTTAAAAGTTCTGGTACTGAGCTCCATACATTAGATAGATCTGTTCGATATATCAGGTATGAAATCAGTCATTAAAAGGGGCAGAACTATAATACTATACATGTCTGCAATGTCAATTACTCCTTCTCTGCAAGGATTTACGAAACTGCAAACCCAAATTCCATCATAATGTCAAATCTGTCAAGGCAGCACACTTCCTATGCCTAGCTCTGAAGCCCTCACTATGTTATACTGGGTGCACTTCAAACTAGAAGGTACTAAAGTGTGGCATGTCAGCTGAGTCTGTTTACAGTTCTGGTCAGCACTTTATTTCTCCATTCAAGTGTAGTGCTGATAAAATCTGGTCTGATGTCTGTTTAACAAGCAGCACAACTACACACAACAACTTATGTCCTTTACTGCTTTAGCGCTCTCTTTCTCTACACAAACCTATACCGAATATTCATACCACACACATATACGCATGTACACGCACACAGAAACCTGTGACATTTTACTTAGAATGAATGTGTACAGGTAATAAGTGCTTAATTGACAACCAAGGTAATATAACTAACTGTAGTGATGCATTCACTGAAAAAACTGTAAAAGGAATTTGGAAAGTTTTGAAAGAAAAATTATTTGAATGCAAAAAATAAAGAAAATGTTTAAAGTCAGAATCTAAGCACACAACATCAAAACATATTTCCATAAAAATAAGATATTTGTTAAAGTGACAGATAAAAATATAAGAAATAGAAAAGGGGTTGAACTACAAAATTGGAAACTGAAATAAACAAGCTGGACAAATTAAACACAGTGTGAGACGAGATCAAAAGAAATCTGAAGAAAATTTACATAAAGACATTATGCGTAATAGGAACCATTTTATACGTACAAAAGTTAAGGAAAGAATAAAGACATACAAGTTGATAAACCATGTAGATTCTAAAATGTATTCTCAGACACAACAGATTATAGACATATTTACAAAATTTTATGCAAAAACGTTTGACTCCACAAAGGGGATGATACATTTTCCAAGTGACTTTGGGTAACCTCAGATAACTGAAATCAAATTAGATTATACGGAAAAAGAACTATTTTAACTAGATCCAAACAAATCAGTAATTATGACCAGAGAACACCTCATCAAGAACTTACTGTACCATTATATATATTATTTACTAGGTCGTGTAAATATGGGGATATTCCTCAAGATAGGAGACATGCCCTTGTTAAACCTTTATTTTAAGGAAATGGGAGTGGGACAAACCCAGCATCATACAAACCCTTAAGTTTACTTTTGTGTTTTGGAAAAATAATGGAGAAGTTAATATTGGATAAGTTATTGTCAGAACTGCAATAGCTGGGACTTGAAACCACATATGAGCATGCATATGTTTAAGATCCATCACCACCTGGAACATGATGTTCTATAACAATATAGCAGCAGCTATAAATGAAAAATTGCACTACAGTGTCATTTATATAGATTTAACTTCAACATTTGACAGGGTCATATACAAAAAACTGATCAACACATTGGAATAACTAGGTAATGGTGTACTCTTGATAACATGGACAGATTCATGGCTTCCAAATAGGACATGTGTAACTTTCAGATCTATCTTTTTCATCTGAAGTGTTCTACAATCAGAATGCAGATGACTTGAATTTCCCCATATCTGCAAAACAACTTGACTAAATTGACCGTTTCGGCACATGAGAATAATTTGCTGATAAATACATCAAAAGCAAGGCATGTGAGATTTTGGAAACAAATTGAAAGGAGAATATTTAACAGTGACTGAAACTATAGATTAATTTAATTACCTGGGTATATGGATAGATCTAGCTTTGAGTTTTTCTAATCATATCAACCAACCCAGCCACTGGGGATGCACAAGCCAGTGCATTTCTTTGTGCTGGTCCCAAGCCCAGATAAATGGGGAGGGTTGCGTCAGGAAGGGTATCCGGCATAAAATTTTGCCAAATCATACATGCAGAAAACTGTACAGAAATTCATACTGGATCGGTCGAGGCCCGGGTTAACAACGACCGCCACCAGTACTGTTGGCCAACAGGGTGCTGGCGGAAATTGGGCTACTGTTGGCAGAAGGAGGAGAAGAGGCTGAAGGCAGGTAAAGGCTAGGACTGTGATAGTGTGGGTCAGAACTTTGAATGTTGGCAGTATGACTGGTATAGGGACAGAGCTAGCCGATATGATGGACCGAAGGACGGTCGGTATATTGTGTGTGCAAGAGACCAGATGGAAGGGGAGCAAGGCTAGGTGTATCGGAGGCGGTTTCAAATTGTTTTATCATGGTGTGGATGGGAGGAGAAATGGCGTAGGCATTATCCTGAAGGAACAGTATGCTAAGAGTGTTTTGGAGGTGAAAAGAGTGTCGGATAGAGTGATGTTTATGAAGCTAGAAATTGATGGTGTAATGATGAATGTTGTTAGTGCATATGCTCCACAAGTTGGGTGTGCAAAGGATGAGAAAGAAAAATTTTGGAATTAGTTGGATGAAGTTGTGATGACTGTACCCAAGGGTGAGAGACTGGTGATTGGAGCAGATTTCAATGGGCATGTTGGTGAAGGGAACAGAGGGGATGAGGAAGTGATGGGTAGGTATGGTGTTAAGCAAAGGAATGCAGAAGGTCAGATGGTAGTGGATTTTGCGAAAAGGATGGACATGGCTGTGATGAATACGTATTTTAACAAGAGGGAGCATAGGGTGACATACAAGAGTGGAGGAAGATGCACACAGGTGGATTATATCTTATGTAGAAGGGCCAATCTGAAGGAGATTGGAGACTGTAAAGTGGTGGCGGGGGAAAGTGTAGTTAGGCAGCATAGGATAGTGGTTTGTAGGATGACATTGGTGATCAAGAAGAGGAGGATGAGTGTGAGGGCAGCACCAAGGATCAAATGGTGGAAATTGAAAAAGGGTAATTGTGAGGTGATGTTCAGGGAAAAGTTAAGACAGGCACTGGGTGGCAGTGAAGAGTTACCAAATAGCTGGGTAACTACAGCAGAGCTAGTAAGAGAGATGGCTAGAAGGGTGCTTGGTGTGACATCTGGAAAGGGGAAGGAGGACAAGGAGACCTGGTGGTGGAATGAAGAAGTACAGGAGAGTATACAGAGAAAGAGGTTGGCGAAGAAGAAGTGGGATTGTCAAAGAGATGAAGAAAGTAGACAACAGTATAAGGAGATGAGGTGCATGGCAGAGAGAGAGGTGGCGAAGGCTAAGGCGTATGAAGAGTTGTATAAAAGGTTGGACACTAAGGAGGGAGAAAAGAACATGTACCGATTGGCTAGACAGAGGGACCGAGCTAGTAAAGATGTGCAGCAGGTAAGGGTGATAAAGGATAATGAGGGAAACATACTCACAAGCGAGGAGAGTGTGTTGAGCTGATGGAAAGAGTACTTTGAGGGGTTGATGAATGAAGAGAATGAGAGGGAGAGAAGGTTGGATGATGTGCAGATAGTGAATCATGAAGTGCAGTAGATTAGCAAGGAAGAAGTAAGGCTAGCTATAAAGAGGATGAAGAACGGAAAGGTTGCTGGTCCAGATGACAAACCTGTGGAAGCATGGAGGTGTTTAGGTGAAATGGTAGTGGAGTTTTTAACTAGATTGTTTAATGAAATCTTGGAAAGTGAGAGGATGCCTGAGGAATGGAGAAAAAGTGTTTTGGTACCGATTTTTAAGAATAAGGGTGATGTGCAGAGCTGAAAAACACACAAAGTTCACTCTGGAGACCAAATAAGGGTATGAGACCCAAACAATACGATCCTGAATATGGTTCAGTATAACAAACTAAACGTGACCATAGGATAAAATAGGAAATAATTTAATAACGCTTGTAACAACAAAAATGCGTTTTCGAAAGTCTTCCTCAGAAAAAACACAATATCACAATACAACAAATTGAAAAACACACACACCTTATATACATCAATCAATTAGCAAATCAATTTAATTATTACTAAATTAGTTGAAATAAAACCTCGTTCAAAAATTGTTTTCAAAATTTTAAAATGTAAATATATTAAAAATAATTAAATACTTTATCCTAATACTCAATTCTTTGAATGAAAATGTATTTAAAATGGATTAAAAGTGGGAAAAAATGTATTATTTTATTTAAATAAGGACTTTTAATAGATATTGTCTTGGTGAAACACTGGATGTTAACAGTTGAAATTAATGTAGTACTACCACCATCTAGTGGCCATAGGGAAATTTACAACTTGGCAGCTCTTAACTTTAACACTGGAATAATTGATAGCATCTCATTCAAACCCGGTTCTTTAGTAGCGTCCAGTGTTATCTGCCAAAAAAGTTCCCTATATTCAAGTTTAGTTTCCCACATGCCACCCCTAACTTCCTTTGGTACAACCTCTAATACAAAAAAGTAAAAAACAGAATCTTTGCAAATTTGGGTATGACGAACAGTGCATTATTTACATTGTTTCTTTTTAATTTCATAGGCATGTTCATATATTCTGGATTTTAACTTCCTTTCTGTTTTTCCCACATAGAAGGAAAAACAGGAGTGGCATGTGGCAATATATACAACCCCTGACGTATTACAATTGGCAAATTTGGAAGAGGAAATGGTCCTTTTTCTACTGGGAATAAAAATACTAACATTGTTTTGAATGTATTGGCATTGGGAGCAAGAACCACATTTGTAAGTACCTGTTTTGTGTGATTCATTGTTAATATAAGTGGCTCCCCCGAACTCAAAAATATTTTTGAGATTCATGTCCCTTCGATATATAAATTTTAATGGTTGATTTTTTATATATTCAAGTTCAGTAAAATCCCTAAACCTATCCCATTCCTTACTAATGGTGGTTTTAAGTACCGCTGCATCTCCAGTGTAGTCCATAATGAATGCATTTGAAAAACTGTAAGCATCGCCAGACTCCTTTGGATGAATTGTAATGTCTGGACTATCCTGTCCTAGGATGGGGGCAAATCTCCCTTTTCTACCTTCTAGAACCACCTTGTGTATTTCATCTATTAAATAGCAAGGATACCCCCTTTCTTGAAACATATTGATTATGAATTGACAATCCTTATGAAAGTCTTGATCCTCGGAGGTCATCCTACTGGTCCTAATTAATTGCCCCTTAAGAATGTTCCTTTTTTGACTAAAGGGGTGCCCACTTGAAAAATGCAGATAGGAATTTGAAAATGTAGGTTTCCTGTGTATCTTGGAAATAAAGTGGTGGTCACTTTTGCTAAGTAAAACATCCAAATAAATACATTCATCAAAATCAACCTTGACTGTGAAATCTAAAAAACTTGTTGTGCTTTTAATATATTCCAAAAATTGATAGAATCTTTCCAATGTATCAGTCCAAAAAATGACTATGTCATCTAAAAAACGTTTGTAAAAAACCCAGCAGTTGACAAATTCACTTGGATTAATGAATAAATTCTCCCACCATGAAAGAATAATATTGGCATAAGTGGGGGAGCATTTAGCTCCCATAGCCACTCCCTTTTCTTGCCGAAAAAATTCTCCCTGGAAGAACATGAAATTGTTTTTTAAAATAACTTCCATCAAGAGGAGGCAAGTTCTAAATTCATCAGTTGTAAAACCTCTGTAATGTGCCATACTTTCTTCTAACCACAATAGACCAATGTCGTGGGGAATAGATCCAAATAGGTCCACGATATCCAAGGTAATAAATATTATATTGTTTGAAAAGAGGTGTGCTTTTACTTGTCTCAGAAAATCCCAGGAATCTTTTAAAACTGTACTGCCCTGGTTGGATAATTCTTTTAATTTAATATCCACATATTTGGCCAAGGGGGTGGTAATAGAACCTTCCGAAGCTACTATAAGTCTCAAAGGAGGGTCATTTGGATCTTTATGTACTTTCGGAATGCCAAATACTGAGGGAACCCTGGGACTCTGGGTGGTAAGAAAATTAAAGGTGTCCAAGTCAATAGAACCCTCAAGTAGTAAGTCATTAATTAACAAATTGATTTTGGCTTTGGAAATGTTGATTTCATTAATAGAGGCTCTGGTATAGTTGGTAGTATTTTGTAAACATTCCTTCATTTTGGACTCATATATAATGGCGTCCATTAAAACTGCACCTCCTCCCTTGTCCGGTTGCATAATACGGATAGTTTTATTACCTTTCAATTTTTCTAATAAATGAATCTCATTTTTTGGTAGATTTGAGTACACTCGATGTACCCCCACAGTTTTCCTGATTTCATTTTCCATCACTTTTTCTAAATTCCTTAACTGGGGATGAAGGGGAGGATTGAAAACACTCTTTTTCCTTATCTGTGAATGTGTGTTGGCATTACTACAGGTTCCTTCAAACATAAGCCCCAAATTCTGTTTCCTTAAAAAAAGCTTTAAATCAACTATGGCCCTAGGAATACTGGCTTTCCTTAGGGGAATAAACTTGAAACCTCTTACAAAAAGTTCAAAAAGTTCCGGTATAACTTCCAAGGAACTATAATTGAAAATCTTGTATTGGTTAAATTCAAAAATATTGCCATTTTGTTTTATTACATTTTGGCAGTGGACTAGTTCCTGAATTTCCCCCTGTATGGATGAACTGGGTAAGGATGGTATGCTGGGTTCCGATTCCGTAATCTGTCTGACCTGCGTAGAGGGGGTACATATTCTAAAGGGATTTCCCTTGTAACATCTTCACCATTGTCATTCTCAAACCCTACATCAGCTTCCAAATCGATGTAAGTATTGTCCTCATTAATTTTTGCTGAATCTCCCCTGTAATTAAAGTATGGTCTAGGTTTAGGGTAAGCTGTCCCCTGACTGTAGGCTTTGATATCCCTCTCTAATTTCTGGGCCTTTCTTTTCATGTTTTTAATGCATTCATTTTCAATTTGGGAGAAAATACTATTGTATAAACATTTTTCTGTTTCAATGGAAAACAACAAGTCATTGGTAATATCATTATTAACATTGTTAATCTTGGTAACCAAGTGAGCCCTGATCCTATCATTTTCAGCAATAATTGCCCTAGCTATATCCAAGCCACATTTGTCAAAAATATTGATTAATTCCTTGTGAAAGGTAGAACCTTCCTCAACCCTATTAGGATACTTACTGACACGTAAGCCCTTAGGTACTATACCTTTGTTTATGCATTCCTTTAAAAAAGTGGAATCACATGCTAACCTTTCGTATTTGTCCAAATAAAAATATAACAAATCCAAATTGTCCTTATAGCTTTTGGTTTCTGTAGGAGAGTGATCAGAAACCGCTCCACAACAATGCATGCTAAATTCCTTGTCCAAAAAAGTTTTTAAATCAATTGGTTTAGTAGGTTTAACAGAATGAACAAAGTCACCTTGTTTGCGTGTAACACGCTGTTCGCACTGCCCACGTTGTTCTTTAGGAAGAGTAGAATTGCCATTGCACATAGTTCCCTGGTTAATAGAACCAGAACGTAGAAGAAGAGGAAACTCTTCAAAATTATTAATAGAAGTGGACATTGGAGCTCGTACATCCCCGTTTGAACATTCTGTAGAAGCCGGAAGTACATTACCTCCGGTTGAACAACCAGTGTGAACTTCCTTGTTGGATGTACGTTGTCCGTTGGGTAAAAAGGAATGCTGTGAAGCCAAGGACACAATGGAAACACAAGCCGGAGTTAGGAGCTCCACTAGTTGGGAAAGTTGTCCGATAACTTTCCTTAGTTCGCCCTTCTCATTATAATTAGAGTCATTGTGGGTCTCTGCCCCTGGTGCCTCCGCCATCTCCAAACGTTACACAAAACCAAATGAGGAGAGATGAAAAGAGTGAACAACCGTCACTGAAAAACACACAAAGTTCACTCCGGAGACCAAATAAGGGTATGAGACCCAAACAATACGATCCTGGATATGGTTCAGTATAACAAACTAAACGTGACCATAGGATAAAATAGGAAATAATTTAATAACGCTTGTAGCAACAAAAATGCGTTTTCGAAAGTCTTCCTCAGAAAAAACACAATATCACAATACAACAAATTGAAAAACACACACACCTTATATACATCAATCAATTAGCAAATCAATTTAATTATTACTAAATTAGTTGAAATAAAACCTCGTTCAAAAATTGTTTTCAAAATTTTAAAATGTAAATATATTAAAAATAATTAAATACTTTATCCTAATACTCAATTCTTTGAATGAAAATGTATTTAAAATGGATTAAAAGTGGGAAAAAATGTATTATTTTATTTAAATAAGGACTTTTAATAGATATTGTCTTGGTGAAACACTGGATGTTAACAGTTGAAATTAATGTAGTACTACCACCATCTAGTGGCCATAGGGAAATTTACAACTTGGCAGCTCTTAACTTTAACACTGGAATAATTGATAGCATCTCATTCAAACCCGGTTCTTTAGTAGCGTCCAGTGTTATCTGCCAAAAAAGTTCCCTATATTCAAGTTTAGTTTCCCACATGCCCCTATATTCAAGTTTAGTTTCCCACATGATGTACGAGCTCCAATGTCCACTTCTATTAATGATTTTGAAGAGTTTCCTCTTCTTCTACGTTCTGGTTCTATTAACCAGGGAACTATGTGCAATGGCAATTCTACTCTTCCTAAAGAACAACGTGGGCAGCGCGAACAGCGTGTTACACGCAAACAAGGTGACTTTGTTCATTCTGTTAAACCTACTAAACCAATTGATTTAAAAACTTTTTTGGACAAGGAATTTAGCATGCATTGTTGTGGAGCGGTTTCTGATCACTGTCCTACAGAAACCAAAAGCTATAAGGACAATTTGGATTTGTTATATTTTTATTTGGACAAATACGAAAGGTTAGCATGTGATTCCACTTTTTTAAAGGAATGCATAAACAAAGGTATAGTACCTAAGGGCTTACGTGTCAGTAAGTATCCTAATAGGGTTGAGGAAGGTTCTACCTTTCACAAGGAATTAATCAATATTTTTGACAAATGTGGCTTGGATATAGCTAGGGCAATTATTGCTGAAAATGATAGGATCAGGGCTCACTTGGTTACCAAGATTAACAATGTTAATAATGATATTACCAATGACTTGTTGTTTTCCATTGAAACAGAAAAATGTTTATACAATAGTATTTTCTCCCAAATTGAAAATGAATGCATTAAAAACATGAAAAGAAAGGCCCAGAAATTAGAGAGGGATATCAAAGCCTACAGTCAGGGGACAGCTTACCCTAAACCTAGACCATACTTTAATTACAGGGGAGATTCAGCAAAAATTAATGAGGACAATACTAACATCGATTTGGAAGCTGATGTAGGGTTTGAGAATGACAATGGTGAAGATGTTACAAGGGAAATCCCTTTAGAATATGTACCCCCTCTACGCAGGTCAGACAGATTACGGAATCGGAACCCAGCATACCATCCTTACCCAGTTCATCCATACAGGGGGAAATTCAGGAACTAGTCCACTGCCAAAATGTAATAAAACAAAATGGCAATATTTTTGAATTTAACCAATACAAGATTTTCAATTATAGTTCCTTGGAAGTTATACCGGAACTTTTTGAACTTTTTGTAAGAGGTTTCAAGTTTATTCCCTAAGGAAAGCCAGTATTCCTAGGGCCATAGTTGATTTAAAGCTTTTTTTAAGGAAACAGAATTTGGGGCTTATGTTTGAAGGAACCTGTAGTAATGCCAACACACATTCACAGATAAGGAAAAAGAGTGTTTTCAATCCTCCCCTTCATCCCCAGTTAAGGAATTTAGAAAAAGTGATGGAAAATGAAATCAGGAAAACTGTGGGGGTACATCGAGTGTACTCAAATCTACCAAAAAATTAGATTCATTTATTAGAAAAATTGAAAGGTAATAAAACTATCCGTATTATGCAACCGGACAAGGGAGGAGGTGCAGTTTTAATGGACGCCATTATATATGAGTCCAAAATGAAGGAATGTTTACAAAATACTACCAACTATACCAGAGCCTCTATTAATGAAATCAACATTTCCAAAGCCAAAATCAATTTGTTAATTAATGACTTACTACTTGAGGGTTCTATTGACTTGGACACCTTTAACTTTCTTACCACCCAGAGTCCCAGGGTTCCCTCAGTATTTGGCATTCCGAAAGTACATAAAGATCCAAATGACCCTCCTTTGAGACTTATAGTAGCTTCGGAAGGTTCTATTACCACCCCCTTGGCCAAGTATGTCGATATTAAATTAAAAGAATTATCCAACCAGGGCAGTACAGTTTTAAAAGATTCCTGGGATTTTCTGAGACAAGTAAAAGCACACCTCTTTTCAAACAATATAATATTTATTACCTTGGATATCGTGGACCTATTTGGATCTATTCCCCACGACATTGGTCTATTGTGGTTAGAAGAAAGTATGGCACATTACAGAGGTTTTACAACTGATGAATTTAGAACTTGCCTCCTCTTGATGGAAGTTATTTTAAAAAACAATTTCATGTTCTTCCAGGGAGAATTTTTTCAGCAAGAAAAGGGAGTGGCTATGGGAGCTAAATGCTCCCCCACTTATGCCAATATTATTCTTTCATGGTGGGAGAATTTATTCATTAATCAAAGTGAATTTGTCAACTGCTGGGTTTTTTACAAACGTTTTTTAGATGACATAGTCATTTTTTGGACTGATACATTGGAAAGATTCTATCAATTTTTGGAATATATTAAAAGCACAACAAGTTTTTTAGATTTCACAGTCAAGGTTGATTTTGATGAATGTATTTATTTGGATGTTTTACTTAGCAAAAGTGACCACCACTTTATTTCCAAGATACACAGGAAACCTATATTTTCAAATTCCTATCTGCATTTTTCAAGTGGGCACCCCTTTAGTCAAAAAAGGAACATTCTTAAGGGGCAAATAATTAGGACCAGTAGGATGACCTCCGAGGATCAAGACTTTCATAAGGATTGTCAATTCATAATCAATATGTTTCAAGAAAGGGGGTATCCTTCCTATTTAATAGATGAAATACACAAGGTGGTTCTAGAAGGTAGAAAAGGGAGATTTGCCCCCATCGTAGGACAGGATAGTCCAGACATTACAATTCATCCAAAGGAGTCTGGCGATGCTTACAGTTTTTCAAATGCATTCATTATGGACTACACTGGAGATGCAGCGGTACTTAAAACCACCATTAGTAAGGAATGGGATAGGTTTAGGGATTTTACTGAACTTGAATATATAAAAAATCAACCATTAAAATTTATATATCGAAGGGACATGAATCTCAAAAATATTTTTGAGTTCGGGGGAGCCACTTATATTAACAATGAATCACACAAAACAGGTACTTACAAATGTGGTTCTTGCTCCCAATGCCAATACATTCAAAACAATGTTAGTATTTTTATTCCCAGTAGAAAAAGGACCATTTCCTCTTCCAAATTTGCCAATTGTAATACGTCAGGGGTTGTATATATTGCCACATGCCACTCCTGTTTTTCCTTCTATGTGGGAAAAACAGAAAGGAAGTTAAAATCCAGAATATATGAACATGCCTATGAAATTAAAAGAAACAATGTAAATAATGCACTGTTCCGTCATACCCAAATTTGCAAAGATTCTGTTTTTTACTTTTTTGTATTAGAGGTTGTACCAAAGGAAGTTAGGGGTGGCATGTGGGAAACTAAACTTGAATATAGGGAACTTTTTTGGCAGATAACACTGGACGCTACTAAAGAACCGGGTTTGAATGAGATGCTATCAATTATTCCAGTGTTAAAGTTAAGAGCTGCCAAGTTGTAAATTTCCCTATGGCCACTAGATGGTGGTAGTACTACATTAATTTCAACTGTTAACATCCAGTGTTTCACCAAGACAATATCTATTAAAAGTCCTTATTTAAATAAAATAATACATTTTTTCCCACTTTTAATCCATTTTAAATACATTTTCATTCAAAGAATTGAGTATTAGGATAAAGTATTTAATTATTTTTAATATATTTACATTTTAAAATTTTGAAAACAATTTTTGAACGAGGTTTTATTTCAACTAATTTAGTAATAATTAAATTGATTTGCTAATTGATTGATGTATATAAGGTGTGTGTGTTTTTCAATTTGTTGTATTGTGATATTGTGTTTTTTCTGAGGAAGACTTTCGAAAACGCATTTTTGTTGTTACAAGCGTTATTAAATTATTTCCTATTTTATCCTATGGTCACGTTTAGTTTGTTATACTGAACCATATCCAGGATCGTATTGTTTGGGTCTCATACCCTTATTTGGTCTCCGGAGTGAACTTTGTGTGTTTTTCAGTGACGGTTGTTCACTCTTTTCATCTCTCCTCATTTGGTGATGTGCAGAGCTGTAGTAACTACAGAGGGATTAAACTGATCAGTCACAGCATGACGTTATGGGAAAGTGTAGTGGAAGCTAGGTTAAGAAGAAAGGTGATGATTAGTGATCAGCAGTATGGTTTCATGCCAGGAAAGAGCACTACAGATGTGATGTTTGTTCTGAGAGTGTTGATGGAGAAGTACAGAGAAGGTCAGAAGGAGTTGCATTGTGTCTTTGTGGATTTAGGGAAAGCATATGACAGGGTACCTAGAGAGGAGTTGCGGTATTGTATGAGGAAGTTGGGAGTGTCAGAGAAGTATGTTAGAGTGGTACAGATTATGTACAAGGGTAGTGCGACAGCAGTGAGGTCTGCGGTGGGAGTGATGGATGCGTTTAAGGTGGAGGTGGGATTACATCAAGGATCAGCTCTGGGCCCTTTCTCATTTGCAATGGTGATGGACAGGTTGACAAACGAGATCAGACAGGAGTCCCCATGGACTATGATGTTTGCAGATGACATTGTTATCTGTAGTGGAGGAGAACCTGGAGAGGTGGAGATATGCTCTAGAGAGATGAGGAATGAAGGTCAGCAGGACTAAGACAGAATACATGTGTGTGAATGAGAGGGAGGATAGAGGAATGGTGAGGATGCGGGGAGTAGAGGTGGCGAAGGTGAATGAGTTTAAGTACTTGGGATCAACAGTTCAGAGTAATGGTGAGTGTGGAAGAGAGGTGAAGAAGAGAGTACAGGCAGGATGGAGTGGGTGGAGAAGTGTGTCAGGAGGGATTTGTGACAGGCGAGTACCAGTAAGAGTGAAAGGGAAGGTCTACAAGAGGGTAGTGAGACCAGCTATGTTATATGGGTTGGATACAGTGACATTGACAAAAAGGCAGGAGTCAGAGCTTGACATGGCAGAGCTGAAGATGTTAAGATTTGCACTGGGTGTGACGAGGATGGACAGGATTAGGAATAAGTATATTAGAGGGTCAGCCCAGGTTGGAAGGTTTGGAGACAAAGCCAGAGAGGCAAGATTACGTTGGTTTGGACATGTGCTGAGGAGGGATGCAGAGTATATTGGGAAAAAGATGCTAAGGATGAAGCTGCCAGGTAACAGGAAAAGAGGAAGGCCCAAGATAAGGTTATGGATGTGGTGAGAGAGGACATGCAGGTGGTTGGTGTGACAGAGCAAGATGCAGAGGACAGGAAGAAATGGAAACAGTTGATCTGCTGTGGCGACCCGTAATGGGAGCAGCCGAAAGAAGAAGATCAACCAACTAGTTAATGATAGTTATACAGCTATAGGTTGTATACAAAAGATTTATAAAGTCTTAAGAAATCAGAAATTATGAAGTCATTGCTTGTTAGTTACATTAGCCACAAACTTGAGTATGGGATAACAGTATGGAAACATTATAAGAAAGTAAGTATAAGTAAACTGGAAAGAGTGCAGACGAATTATACCAAGGGCATCTATGGATGTGAAAATTTAAGTTATTATGAAAGACTAAAATATCTGAACGTGTACAGTGTCTCATATTGATATTTAAGTGGAGATCCTATTCATATATCTATCTATCTATATATATATATGTATGTGTATATATATATATATATATATATATATATATATATATATATATATATATATATATATATATATATATATATATATATATATATATATATATATATATATATATATATATATATATATATATATATATATATATATATATATATATATATATATATATATGGGGCATTTAGAGACAACTACCTCTGGGAATAATTGGGGTTATCAAAAAGTAGCAGAGAATTATCAGACAGCCTACCTAAAAATTCTACAGGAATGTGAAATGTACTAATTGGTTCTCTCAGAAAGCAGCTGATGCACGAATAGACTACCAAAACACATTAAAGCACACACTAGTTCAGATATTTTTATGAACAGCTTGGACATTTATTATGGGAACAACTGTTTTGGTTTATTGGCAGACTAGAAGGGCAGTCATGCCTGTGCTTGAAATATTGTATGTATGTATGTATGTGTATATAAGGAGGTTGCCAGATACTATAGAACCATCTGAAATATGATCTGAAACTATCGAATAAGATAGCCCAAGTCAAGGGTAAGTTGGGCCTGAAAGAGGCCTCCAGCCACTAACTTTTATTTAAAAGACAGTCTATACCTTGGAGCATCTGTGTAGGCTGAACTTTGTTATGAAAAGGAACTAAGGTATTGTTGGCTTTATATAAATCTGCAACGCCAGATGGGCTAGTATTTTGCACTGCGAGTGCTGAATCAAACTTTATTTTATGGTCTTGTCTCCCGTCTCTCCTTGGAAGTTGGTGGAGAATGCAGGCAGCTGGCTGGAAATGTTCCAGTTTTTAGTTTGTGTAGTACCACTGCCACCAGTTGCAGACCATGGCTATAGTCATATGACTGTTGTATTTCTAGCATGATAAAGTACACTTGTGTACACTTACCATAAATGTAGATGTTCAAGTGTATTCACTGTTGCAGTAATCACACTTGGGTTATCTGCCTGCAGATCGTCCTCAGTCAGCCCGAAAATCAGAGACTTAGTATTTCTGCTTCAGTTGCTGTTGCTTTAGGACTAACATCAGGTCATCAGGGGTATAAAAACAGGCAGCCAACACCATTACATCAGTTTTTCTTGCCCCAAATGTCAGGAGCCACCCAAACATATGGTGGAAAAACACCACCATTAAAAAGTAAATACCAATAGCCTTGTAAGGGGTGAGTAATAGACACAGAGAGGAGAGAGAGAGAGATAAGGGGGCTGGAGGGTGGGAAACCAGGACTGCAACAGTGAATACACTCGAACATCAACATTTATGGTAAGTGTACACAACTGTACTATGTTCTTCATGTTTCACTGTTGCAGTCCTCACACTGGGGTTGATTCCCAAAGCTGAAGAACAGGTGGAGGCATTCAAGAAGAGTTGGGGCTGGCTAGTATGCCCTGCAGGACTGCTGTTGCAAAACACACCCTGGATTTGGGAAAGATAGGCAGGTGGTAATGCATGGTGAAGGTGTGAACAGAACTCCAGGTAGCAGCTTCCAGAATGTCCCTGGTAGGGACTCTGTTGAGGAATGCTGTAGAGGTAGAAGTTGCCCTAGTGGAAAGCGTTCTGATCCCATGAGGGGTTGGTTTCCCATTGTGCTTGTAGCAGAAATGGATACAGTGTGCTATCCATTTGGAAATTGTTTGTTTTGAAATGGCCTTTCCCTCTGCCCCTGGTGCAAAACTGACTAGTAACTAGTCAGATTTCCTAAAGGGTTTAGCCCTATCAAAGTAGAATCTGAGCTGTCTGTGCACGTCTAAGGAGTGCAGGACCCTTTCCCTCTTATTTTGAGGATAGGAAATGAATAGACTGGTTGAGAGCCACACTGTACACCACTTTAGCCATAAAGGAAGGATTAGTCCTGAGGGAGATCCTGTCAGCATGAAAAATAATGAAGGGTTCCACAGCCATAAGTGCTTGTAGTTCAGACACTCTTCTAGCTGAAGTGATAGCCAGAAGCAAGGCCGTTTTCCAAGAGAGGAATTTTAACTCTGCTGACGCTGCAGGCTCAAGGGGGGGGGGGGGGGTAGTGTGAGCTTTTCCAATACAAAGTTAATGTAACAAGCAGGGGTGGGGGCTCTCCTTGGTGGCCTTAAGTTGTCCGTCCCTCTCAGGAGCTGTTTGATGAGAGGGTGAGAGAAGAGAGATGGCTCAGTGTTGTAATCAGCCGAGATGGCAGAGGTATGGATCTTAATGGAGGAGAAGGATAGGCTTCTGTGGAGTAGATCTGCTAGGTAATCCAGGATTAGAGGTAAGGAGGGCAGTGCTGTGTCCTCTCCTTTAGACAGTCCAGGAACAATACCTTTTCCACTTATCAGCATAGGATTTCCTTGTACTGGGTCTTCTGGCTTCAAGAATGACGTCCAGCACCTGCTTGCTTAGGCTGGTCATTGGGGGAGAATTCAATGTATAAGCCAGGCTGCAAGATTCAGAGTTTGCAGCTGCGGATGCAAGATCTGTCCCTCCTGCTGAGTGAGGAGGGTTGGAATCTGGGGTAGATGCCAGGGTGGCACCGGTGACAGGCTGCACAGTAGTGGGTACCAGTGCTGGCGTAGCCAGTCCGAGGCAATCAGGATTGCCCTTGGTCCGTCCTGTCTTATCTTCAGTAATATTCTTGTGAGAGGAGGCAGAGGGGGAAATGCATAGACTGAGAAATTTACCCACTGGAACGGTAGGGCATCCACTTTCCAGGCCCTGCTGTGATGTGTCATGGTGCAGAATTTGCTGAGCTGGTTATTGTAGGGGGAGGCAAAAAGGTCCACCTCCGGGATCCCCCATTTCTGGGTTACAAGGCTGAAAGTGCTAGGGACTAATTGCCACTCATGTGGGTCTAGGCGATTTCTGCTCAAGTCATCTGCCACTCCCAGAGTCTTCACAAAATGCCTAGCTCCAGCCATTGCCTATTACAGACAGAGAAAGATTCAAATTTACTCTTACTTGGACGATTGCCTGATTCAGGCAGTCAGGAATTGCTGTTGCAGCACCTGACATTTGTAAAGAACCTTCTAACTGGGGTACACTGTCAATGAAAAGAAATCAAAACTAGTCCCCAGTCAAAAGATTGTATTCCTGGGAGCAAGCTTGGACACAGCATCCTAGATGGCATTTCTTACTCCAGAAAAACAAGCCTAACAGGCTACTTCTCTCAAATGGCCACCAGAACCCAGCTGTCCACAAGGAAAATCCTGCAGACCCTATGGTTCATGGCCTCTTGCATTCTACTAATTCCATATGCCAGACTGCATATGAGGAAACTTAAGTGGTACTTAAAAAGTCTTTGGTGCCAACATTCTCAGGACCTGGAAACGGTCATACCTTGTCTAAGGACAGAGTTACTTTGATGGGCAGCAGCATGCAACTACAACAAGGAACTTCCCTTTACTCAACCTCACACCACCTAGACCCTAAACACAGATGCATCAGACTATGTCTTGGGGGCACATCTGGACAACAAGTGCATTCAGGGTCACTGGAGCCCAAGTCAAATTCATCTGCACATCAACCAAAAAGAGATGCTAGCTGTTCAGCATGCTCTGACAGCTTTCAGAACCCTAATCTCAACAGGACCCCTGCTAATAAAAACAGGCAACACCGCAGTTATGTGGTACATCAACAAGCAGGGGGGAACCCACTCTTACCCACTCTGCAGTCTAGCCCTGGCCCTGTGGAACACGGCCTTGGACATGCATATTCATACTGCAAGCTTAATTCCTGCCAGGCAAACAAAACTCTGGAATTACTATAACTGTAGCCTCCAAAAAGGCTTTGTGCCTCAAGAATGCAGAAAGGCAACAGTCATCCCTTTGCACAAATGTGGGCCAGCTACAGAGTCTGGAAACTACAGACCTATAAGTCTCACTAGTCTTGCATGTAAAGCCATGAAAAGAATCATCATGGAGATGATCAACAGAGATATAGCAAACCTCCAGACACTGGACCCTACCCAGTTTGGTTTTGTCAAGGGCAGATCATGCCTACTCAACTTGGTGGACTTCTTTGAGAAGGTCACCAAAGCAATGGATGAGGGCAAAATCGTTCACACTGCCTACCCTGACCTGGCCAAGGCATTTGACAATACCCCACTCGGGCATTGTTGACAAACTCAACCTGTACGTCACCCGGTGGATAGCCAACTGGCTCACAGACAGGACCCAGGAAGTTAGAATGGGCAGTCCCCCTCTACAAAGAGCCCAGTCACAAGTGGAGTCCCTCAGGGATCAGTCCTTGGACCGCTCCTTTTTGGCATTTACTTCTCAGAAGTCAAGGCCAATGTCAGTGGCCTCTGGTTGACTATATTTGCAGATGATTGCAAATTACGAGCTGTCATTGAATCTCACACTGACACAAATATTATCCAGGAGGGGCCGATACGGACAAACAGCTGGTGTCAGAATCATGGACTAAAACTAAACGCCAAGAAATACATAATAGTATCCCTTGGGAGGTCATCCATCCCTGGTAACTATCATATTGACAACACACCCTTTAGAGTTGACCCAGTAGATAGGGACACACACAGACAGTAATCTAGCCTTTTATCATCACATGTCTACAGTGGTGAGGAAATCATTCTATGTTGTGCAACTTATAAACAAAGGTATGGCATCTAAGTCTAAGGAAGTCATTGTTCCACTATATTCGGCATTCATCAGACCTATCGTTGAGCACAATGCCCCCCTTTGGTATGTACCTAACCAGGCATATCCAACAACTGGAACATCTACAGAGGTTCCTCACTAAAAGAATACAGGGTGTAAGTAATATGTCCTATGCAGAACACCTCAAGGCGCTATCCCTGTATTCTGTTGCCTACAGGGTTTTGAGGGGAGATATATGCCTGGCATACAAGGCATTGTTACACCCCACTCTGATGGGCCTCCTGCATATCCACAAAACAAACAGTATCAGAATTACCCATTCTAAAGTCTTAAACCTTGCCTGTGATATAAACAGGATCTGCTGGAGAGATAGGTATGTATCCCAGAGACTACCCTGTCTGTGGAACAGGCTCCCCATCCATGTGAAGCAGAGTTCCTCCCTAATCCAATTAAACTGCATCTTGGACAACTGGATGGGAAACTGGAAATTCATCCCTGGTTTGGCATCTATGTCTCTGATGCAAACAGGTAACCTGTAAATGGTTCATCTCCCAGGCCCATGCTTACACTTATCAAGGGTATCAGAATTTGTCAGAGATTTGGGATGCATGGCTAGGCTTAAAAATACCCTTGTGGTCAATAAGCCTAGTAAACACATATGAACCTACATACTCCTAACACTACTTTATATTCTCACTCCAGCTATCTAATCAACAAAAAAGGGTCTGTTATCATGGAAATGAGCTTTCTCACCATCTTCATTGCCAGCTTGGTGGATATGGGCATCCTGAGGCAATGCCGAAATTGTCTCATGTTTACTGACAGCGAGGTAATTCTTAAATAAACTGATATGGTATATGAGAGGTGCATTTACACAGTGTCACTGGAGGCAAAGTTCTCACACAAAAGCCCTCATAATGTCAATAAGGTGGTCAGTAGTACACATGCTGCACCCATCACACACAGTTCAAAGCAGACACAAACTTACACATCCTGAGACACTTAAATGCAACCCTCTTAAAACCCCAAAAACCTCCTAGATGAAGTACACATAACAAATATCCTCAGCAGCCCCAAAAACATTCTTTCAAAATAACCAAATCACCATGTACAGAGAAACATCTCATGGATCCTCCATAAGCAAGTCATCAAACAAGCCAACATTCTGGTGATTGGGGACTCTACTGTGACACACTGATGTCCTTCTCACTTGGCTGAGTAAGGAGAATGTCATGGTCAGTTTCTCATCATGGGCCAGAATCCACCACATTATGCACGCACTCATGTCACTGGACCACAAGTACCAGTATGACCCAGTTATAGCCCATGTGGGTGTACATGACCTGATATGTACCACCCTAGACTATATGAAGAAAAACATCACAGAGCTCTTGGAATATGTGTTCCAGGCTGGTATGAGCCTAACATTAAGCAGCATTTTACCTTCTCCAAGGATGATCCCACAATATGAACAAAATATAACTGGCTTAGTTTCTGGTGTCATTCTAAGCGGCGCAATATTTGTCACTATGAAAGGAGATGGTCAACAGACCATGCTGTTTTCCAGGGACAGTCCTCACCTTTCATCTCCAGGCTTTCGAATATTAGCTAAAACACTGTATTCCCCAGTCTGCCTTTTTTAGGCAATGCCGAACTGAAAGTATTTCTGACATAGTAAATCAAAACCAAGAAACTCCAATGGTGTTACTGCTCACAAATTCCATTAGCTAGAAGGTCTCTTCACCCTAGAGAATGCTTATGTCTGTGCAGTTATTGAGGCATGGTTTAAAGCCCCAGAAAGCACGCTGACAGTGCAAGGTTATAATGCCTTCCATACATTTAGACCAGCTACTACACAGACAGAGATTAAAGGTGGAGGTTTTCTTGACTTGCACCAAAAATTAATACACCTCAAGGCTGGACAAACACAACAATACACAAAATCCAATATCACTTCCTTGTAAGCTATAGCTCTAGGAGCCAGGAAATCCATAGCATGTATTTAGACTTATTAAAACGCTGACCATCCAACCTAATGCCATATCCATGGGCAACTTTAATCACCTCACTAATAACTGGGAATCATATACAACGCCAAATGTACAGGCACAGAGATTCCTGGATTTTGTAAACACAAACTCCCTGGACCAAACTGTCAATACACCAACCAGGAAGACAAGCATACTGGATCTGGTCCTCACTAATATGGGAGAGTGCAGCATACCCCCTAGTGTAATGTCTTCCCTGGTAAAGTCAGACCATAAAATGGTCTCCTTTGAAATAAAAATATAAACTAGACCCCCAGATAACCCTGGAATATTCAGGAGCTACTCTAAGGCTAACATACTAAGGCTAACTTCATACTATAAAGTGATAACCTGGCAAAATTTCAAGCTTCCATAAACCCCAATAATACTCCTGCATATGTGGAACTGTTGAAAAAACAAACTAGCCAAATGGCTAAAGTAAGACAGCCAAAACAACACACCAAACAGCAGCAGTTAAATCAAATGTTTTTAGTTGCACCAACAGACATCTGGTGCCTCGGCTTTTCGCCTTCAAGGATACATCTCTATGTCCACATTTGCATATATATACTAAGTGAACCCCACCACTAAATACTTAATTAGTGACTCAATTAATCAATCACATCTCATAAGTGCACAAGCAAGATGAAACACGCATTTATAGTTTATACATATAAAAATATACATATCCTGCCTCCTTATTCCATATTCGTATTAATACATATATATATATATATATATATATATATATATACACACACATACACACACACTTTTTTTTTATTAATATATATTCTTAAATTTTTTTTCTTATACATTATCTTTTAGCCCAAATTGACCTCCAAATTGAGACCCTTGGGGTAAAGTGTGCCAAACTTCAAAATCATTTTACTTTGTAATGTATTTAATTTTTGACTCGTATCACCCCCTTATATAAATTCAGTCTAGCTAAAACACTAAAAAAGAATAAACTATCATTTCCACCACGTTGGTTGAAAAAAGGTATATTCAACAATTCCTTCAAATTTAAATATCTCCTAAATGAAAATTTCAGCATTCCAGGAAAAGAAATCACCCCCTGTTTCATCTAAACAAACAATATAACAGAATTATTTCATCAATTTTCTCTTAATTCCAGAAAAGGGAGAGAATCTTGACAAAATACAAATCATTGCCAGAGTACGCAGGCTTTAAATTTCTCATACCACATGATTCCTTCTTTAATCTTACATCATTGATGTCTTCCATCATCAATTCCAAGGCTGAATCTTACTGCCCTATTCAAAATTTCTTCTTTATATCCCCTTTTCATTAATCTCTTTTTACCCTCCAAGAAAAAAATTGTCTTGCATTTGTCCTCTGAAGTATTATATACAATTCGCTTGGAAAAATTTAGGAGGTACAGCACCCAGTAGAATAAAAGCACTCTCATCAAACAGAACAAACAACTCAGAGGGAAAATAAAGCCTACCAAAGCCAAATTTGAGGTAAATTTGGCCTCCCAGGCCAAGGACAACCATAAGGCATTCTTTAGCTATGTCCACAACCTCAATGCAGAGCTCATTGTAAATGGAGCCACCTATACTGAGCCAGAATATATAGCAAACCTACTGGCCAACAAATTCAGCTCCAACTTTTCCCCTCTATCCCACTCAATCTTCCCTCATGAAATGCCATCAAACATAACTCCCCCCTGCTATCACTATGGAAAAGGTCCTTTACTGCTCTCTCTAAGGCCAAGAACACTGCATCAGTGGGCCCAGATAATATTCCAGGATGCCTTCTAAATAGCATGAAATATGTCTTATCAGGCCCTCTGGAATTGCTATTTAACTGCAGCCTCCAAACTGCGTCTCATAAATGAAGAAAGTACAGTTGTGTACACTTACCATAAATGTAGATGTTTGAGTGTATTCACTGTTGCAGTCATTACAATTGGGTTATCCTGCTGGCAGGCTACCCACAGTCAGCCTGAATTCCAAAGTCTAGGTCCGGTGTCGGTTGCTGTCGCATCTCCCTGACGTCAGTGCGCAAGATGCAGTCAACGCCATTTTATTCAGTTTTTCTTGCACCAGATGTCAGGTGCCCCCAATAGGGTAGGCTAAAAATATGTCAATAAAGCATGCATGCACCAAAGTAAATTTTGCCTTCATCTACAAGCAAATACACCACATAGGTTGTATAGAATAGAGAAGTACAGATAAGTTCCAACAAAGATATGGGGGATGGTGGGTGGGTAACCTGGACTGCAACAGTGAATACACTCGAACATATACATTTATGGTAAGTGTACACAACTGTACTATGTTCATCGTGTTTCACTGTTGCAGTCATTACAATTGGGTTGAATCCCAAAGCTAAGGTTGAGAGGCTGGAGCTAAATAGGATTAGGAGCGGCTATGAGGCCCTGCAGAACTGCAGTGGCAAAGCCTGCCCTGGATTTAGAGTACAGTGGTACGTGATAGTGCTTTGTAAAGGTGTGCATTGAACTCCAGGTTGCAGCCTCTAAAATGTCTTTAGTTGGTACTCCTCTGAGGTAGGTTGCTGATGTGGCTGCTGCTCTGGTTGAATGTGGCCTAATGCCCTTAGGCACTGGTTTGCCATGTTGTGAATAGCAGAAATTAATGCAGTGGCCTATCCACTTTGAAATAGTCTGCTTTGAGATAGCCTTTCCTTGTGGTCCTGCAGCATATGCCACTAGTAATTGCTCAGTCTTTCTGAAAGCTTTGGTTCTGTTCAAGTAGAAGCGTAGCTGTCTGTGTATATCCAAAGAATGCAGAAGTCTCTCACCCTTACTCTGTGGGTGTGGATAAAAGGTAGGCAAATTAATAGTTTGGTTAAGGGCCACACTGGACACTACCTTAGGCATAAATGTCGGGTTTGTCCTCAGAGAAACCCTATCTGGATGGAAAATGATAAAAGGTTCCACAGCCATGAGTGCCTGTAGCTCTGAGACTCGTCTTGCAGAGGTAACTGCTAGGAGCAGAGCTGTTTTCCAAGATAAAAATTTTATATCAGCTGTAGCGGCTGGCTCAAAAGGAGGCAGGGTGAGTTTTTCCAAGACGTAATTGAGGTCCCATGCAGGTATTGGTGATCTCCTTGGAGGCCTTAAGTTTTTGGCTCCTCTGAGATACTGCCTTAATAAAGGATGAGAAAAAATAGGTGGCTCTGTACTGTAATGAGCTGAAATGGCAGAGGCATGAATTTTAATTGATGAAAAGGATAGGCCTTTGTCCAGCATCTCAGTTAAGTATTGCAAAATCTGAGGAATATTTGGTACAGTGGTGTCAATCCCTTGTGCCTGGTTCCAAGCACAGAATCTCTTCCATTTTCCTGCATAAGATTTTCTTGTACTATGCCTCCTGGCCTCCAAAATGACATCCATCACCGCTTTAGTGAGAGGTGTACTTTGAAGGACTACATTATCCGCCATACTGCCAGATTTAAGGTCTTGAGTTAGCTGTGCAGGATCTGATTGTTTTGTTGCGACAGTAAGTGAGGTATTTGAGGTAATGTCCAGGCTGGGCATTGAGACAAGTTACTTAGGATTGGGTACCAGTGCTGGCGGGGCCAGTCTGGGGCAATCAGCATCATTTTTGGCTTCTCTTGTCTGACCTTTAGGAGTACCTTGGGAAGGAGAGGCAGTGGAGGAAAGGCATATACTGTTAGAGTTTTCCAGCTGAATGACAGAGCATCCACTTTCCATACTTGCTTGTGATAAGTCCTTGTGCAGAATTTCTGTAGTTGGCAGTTGTGAGGGGAGGCAAACAGATCTATGTCTGGGCATCCCCAGTTCCTTGTTATCATGCTGAAGACTTGTGGATCCAATTTCCACTCGTGGGAATCCATGAGGTTTCTGCTTAGTTCGTCTGCCAGAGTATTTATCTTTCCTGGCAGGAATTGTGCCTGCAGATGTACTTGGTAAGTCAATGCTGTGTCCCACAAAGTCATGGCTAGTCTGCAAAGGGGGTAGGAATGAGTGCCTCCATGCTTGTTTATATACCACATGACTGTAGTACTGTCCGTCTATCAGAAGTTGTCCTGGATGAAGTAGATCCTTGAAGGCTGTCAGGGCGTTCTGAACAGCTTGCATCTCTTTTTGATTGATATGTAGATGCATTTGGTTTGCGGACCATGTGCCCTGAATACATCTTCCTGCCATGTGGGCCCCCCAGGCATAATATGATGCATCCGTTGTTAATGTCTGCCTAGCTGGGGGTAAAGTGAATGGCTGCCCCTTGTTGTGGTGACAAGCCTTCGCCCACCATCGAAACTCCTGTTGCAGGTAGGGAATGAGGGTAATTATTGTTTCCAGGCTGTGGCAATGTTGAGTCCAAACACTTTTTAGATACCATTGAAGTTTCCTCATATGCAGTCTTGTATATGGAATTAGCAGAATGCAGGATGCCATGAAGCCCAAAGCCTGCAGAATTTTTCTTGCAGATAACTGGGTCTTTGTTGCCAACAGTTTGAAATAAGTAGTCAGTTGCCCTTGTTTGTCTGGCGTGAGATAAGCCATCTGAGCAGTTGTATTTAAGCTTGCAACCAGGAATATTATCTCTTGAGAGGGTACTAGTTTTGATTTATTTTTGTTTACTGTGTACCCTAGGCATGTTAGTAATCTTTTTACAAATGCCAGATGCTGTAGTAGAATGTCCTTGTTCTCTGCTTGAATGAGGCAGTCGTCCAAGTAAGGATATATTTGTATTCCTCTTTGTCTGCAGAATTCAATTACTGGAGCCAAGCATTTTGTGAAGACCCTGGGCACAGTAGATAAGCCAAAGGGCAGTGCAGAGAATTGGTAGCGCATTGAGCCAGCTATAAATCTGAGGTATCTTCTGCATGATTGTCTGATTGGGACATGCAGGTATGCCTCTTTTAGGTCTAAAGTCACAAGCCAAGCCTTCTTGCCCAGCATGGGCAGAAGCTGCTGCAGAGTCAACATTTTGAATTTTGGTATATCCAGACATGTGTTTAGAATAGATAGGTCCAGTATTGGCCTCCAGGCTTTGTCCTTTCTGGGCACCAAGAACAGTCTTGAGTAAAATCCTTGTCCCTGCTCTTGCTCTGGTACTTGCTGAATGGCCCTCATGTCCATGAGGGATGAGACTTGCTTTTGAGCCTCTGCCCATTGATTTTTTGGCAGGTCTGGCAAACCGTTTGCCCTTGGCAGGGTATGAAAGTGAAACTCGTAGCCTTGTGACACTATGTTCAGGACCCATTTGTCCTGGGTTATTATGTGCCAATTCTGAGAAGAAAGTGCTAGTTTTCCCCCTAAAGGCGCTGCCAGAAGATAAGTGCTTGGCGCAGACAGAGGGAAGTCATTGGGACTGTTTCCTGTATGGCTGTGATTTGTCTTCTCTGCTTTTGGAGGTAGAAGTATCCCATTGTTTAAACCTGTACGAGCCTTGGGGCTGGGATCTGCCTCTAGGGCATCTGTATCTGCCCCTTTGTGGTCTGTCTGACACTGGAAAGGACCAATTCTTTGTAGGCCAGTGTCTGCTAAATCTTGGAGGCTGCACCTGTAAAAAAATCCTTGACTGTTTGCATTGATTTAGCTTTGTCCTCCATTTTCTTCAACACCTCTTCTGCTTTAACACCAAACAAGGTATCATGTTGTAAAAGAGCATCTAATAATTTTGCTTTAACATGATCAGGCAGATTCTGTTCTTTTAACCAAGCATGCCTCCTAATGACAGAACCTGTAACAGCGGCCCTGCAGGAGGCCTCAAGAGAATCAAAACCACATTGCAAAGTATGCTTTCCAACTTGTTCAGCTGCATGCAATAAATCCTGCATATCTTTGTTTTCAGCACATTCAGAATTTGTCAACATTTTCTGTTTAAGCAGTGACATAATATATTGCTGATATTTAAGCACATGAAACTGACAATTTAAAGCCCTAACAGCCAAGGTAGCAGAAGTGTAAATCTTTTTTCCCCATCTGTCCAGTGCCCTAGAATCCCTGTCAGAGGGGGGTAGGGTTTTTTGCAGTGGAAGCCTTGTGCCCTTTGGGACCCTGAGAGATCGTTTCTGGGTCAGCAGCAGGGTTTTTGAAAAGAAATTTATGTGAATCAGGAACCCTGTAGTATCTGTCCGGCTTAACAGGAGCTGGAGGTAGGGAGTCAGGAGTCAGGCTGGTCTCTGAAAATACATCTACAATGTCTAGCACAGGTGGAATAGCAAGGGGCCTGTGCTGAGGTAGTAAAAGGAAGTCTCTGAGCCTTTTCTTAGATTCTGAATAATCTTGGCTCTCCCAGTGGAAATGCTCCCTCATGGTATGCAGAGTTTCCCCAAAATAATAATCCTCAGGAGGAGAGGCTGAAGGGATAGATTCTTCAGCATCAGAATCCTCATAGGGAGGAAGAGTGTGTTCCTGATCAGAAGAGGAATCAGAAGAAATGGAAACCTGATTTGAAGATTCATAATCTGTCTCTTACCTAGGCCTCTTATCAGGAGGGGGATGGGAACCCCTGATCAAAGTAATTAGGTCTTTGGCCATTTTGAGCATCTGTTTTTTGGGCATGGAAGCCTGTCCATGGGGCTGTTATACTTGTTTCTTTGTCTTTAAAGGCGCTTTTAGTCTTTGCTTTTGAAGCTGAAGTCGTTTTAACATATAATTGTGTAGGCCTGAAAACACCCACAGAAGCCAATGCCTGCTCAGTGACCATCTGGACCATAGGACCCATCTGGGGAATAGTTTCCGAGGTTCCAATACCTTGAGTTTCCAGCGGCCTAGTCGGTTCCACGTTGGAGTCGGTAGCGGCCTGCGGCTCTAAAGTAGCGGGCGTCAGGGGCTGCAAAAGCAGCTCACTGAGAACCAGCGACTGGCTTAGAAGAAGCCTCGTCATCAGTGTTGGACCTCGGATGCATGCCCTTTTCCTTGAGTTTCTTGTGAATTCCGGTAGTCGGATGGCTATCTGACGACATCGTGTAATTAAATATTCTGCCAAAATAGTGAAATGCAAAATCGTACCAACGCTTAACAGTGCGTTGGTTAAATCTAGCACAAAACTGACAGTTAGCAACATTGTGGTCAGGGCCTAGGCAAGGAATACAGTAAGAATGAAAGTCCTTATGAGGTATTTGCTTCCCACAAGAAATACAATTATTAACTTTTTCTGACATCGGTCTGGAGCAAGAAAAAAGTTTCCCCAATGGGGTACTTAGCTTTTAATGAAGACCGGATCTGAAATTCGAACACGAAAATCTCAGGAGTTGGCCGATCGGCACTTGCAAACTGCTTTGGCATCGGCTGCATCTTTTATACCCCCTGGTGCACTGACATCATGGAGGAGGCAACAGCAACCGACGCCAGACCTAGACTTTGGAATTCAGGCCGTCTGCGGGTAGACTGCCAGCAGGATAACCCAGTTGTAATGACTGCAACAGTGAAACATGATGAACATCAGCAACAGTCATCCATTTGCACAAAGGTGGGCCAAGTACACACCCCGGAAACTATAGATTCATAAGTTTCACTAGGTTCATACACAAAGCCATGGAAAGAATAATCATGGAAATGATCAATAATGACAAAGGAAACCTCCAGACACTGGACCCAACCCAATTTGGTTTTGTCAAGGGCAGGTCATGCATACTCAACCTGGTGGACTTCTTTGAGAAGGTCACCAGAGGAATGGATGAGGGCAAAATAGTTCACACTGCCTACTCTTATGTGGCCAAGGTATATGACAGAGTACCCCACTCAGGCATTGTTGACAAACTCAAAAGATTAAATAGAAATCCTTATGTCACCTGGTGGATAGCCATCTGGCTCATAGATGGTACTCAGGAAGTTAGAATTGGGAATTGCACCTCTACAAAGAGGCCAACCACAAGAGGAGTCCCTTGGGGATCAGTCCTGGGACTGCTCGTTTTTGGCATGTATTTCTCTGAAGTTAACAGCAACACCAGTGGCCTCTACCTGACTAAATTTGCAGATGATAGCAAATTAGGAGCTGAGACTGAATCCCCCCTCCAACACACACACTGACACAAATGGTTCTCCAGGTAGAGCTGACACAAACTGGTGTCAGAACCATGAGCTAAAACTAAATGCCAAGGAATGCATAACAGTATCCTTCAGAAAATCAACCACAACTGTTAGCTATAATACTGACAACACACCCCTAGAGTTGACCCAGTAGTCAGGCACTTGGGGACACACACAGACCGTAATCTAGCCTTTGACCATCATGTGTCTACAGTAGTGAAGCAATCGTTCTATGTTGTGCAACTTATAAACAAAGATGTGGCATCTAGGTCCAAGGAAGTCATTATTCCATTGTATTTGGCATTCATCAGACCTGTCTAAGTATGCTGCCCCCTTTGTCATGTACCTATCCAGGCATATCCAACAACTGAAATGCCCACAGGGGTTCCTCAATAAAAGAATAAAGGGTGTAGGTAACATGCATCATGAAGATCATCTCAATACCTTATTCCTGTATTCTGTCTCCTACAGGCTGTTGAGGGGAGATCTATGGCTGGCATACAAGGCATCGTCAGACCCCACTCTGATGGACCTTCTGCATATCCACAAAACAAAAAAGCATCAGAATTACCTGTTTTAAAGACTGAAACCTTGCCTGTGATGTAAATAGGACCTGCTGAAGAGGCAGGTATGTATCCCAGAGACTGCCCCTTCTTTGGAACAGGCATGTGAAGCAGAATTCCTCCCTAACCCAATTCAAGTGCAACTTGGACACTTGGATGGGGAACAGGAAATTCATCCCTGGATTGGCACCTATGTCTCTAATGGACACAGACAACCTGCAAATGGTTCATCTCTCAAGTCCCTGTTTGTAAATGTTTCTATTCCCAAGGCCCTACTTAGACTTATGAAGGGTACAAGAACTTGTCAGAGCCTTGATAATGCAAGGCTGGTCTTAAAATGTCCCTTGTGGTCATTACCCCAGTAAATACCTATGAACATAAAAAATCCAAAGCAGGATCACATGAAGGTGGCTCTGCTCGATACTAGAGGTCTCAACAACAAACTGTCTGATCTTGAGGCTCTCCTGTATTTGGAACATGTCAATACCTGTGCCTTGGTTTACATTTTAGAAAGTACTCCCTCCATAGCTGGGTTGTGTGTCTACCATGCCTTTAGACCTAATGGCAACTATGGTGACATTTCCATACATGTTGGGGACTGAACCAAAGACCCACAAGTGAAACTCACTGAGCTCCAAATCATACTAACCAGGATTGACTAGCAGCTTATAGTTTGTTACAGGACAACATTTATGTCTCCTGAAAATGATGGACGCTTTGTAAATGTACTTGGTGGGCTTCCTATTACTTAGGGAGACTCAATAAACTAAAGTACCTATACCTTTAATGAAGACAAACATTCTCTATACCAGACTATTAAGCCACTAAAAGACAGAATATTCTTGTCCTGATTTTTATGAATATACCTTTATCATGTGCTATTCTCCTGGTATCTCCTTCCCCAGTTAAGTCAGATCATAAACTACTGACTTTCAGCTTCAAAATCTCTAAACCTGCTGAAACCAATATACTGGAATTCAATTATTTCAAATGTACTAATCTCATCAAGTTTTAAAATTCACTTAAAGCAGCATCACCCTAGATGTAGCCATAGCACATAGCTTGTCAAAGGAGTTCTACGTAAAAGTATAGAACTGGCAGTCCCAAACAGATTTAAATATAATAGGAAATTTTGAAACAAAGCATTCATGTCCTACCAACATAAATAAACTCTACAATAAAAGAAAACAAATACTTAAAGTATACAATTGATTAAAAGATCCTCATACCAAGGACATTGGAAAATGTACTAAAAAATTAAAAAAAATACTACCAGCCCATTAACTTAGGTTAGCATCTGGAACTATGAATAATTACAAATCCTTATTTAGACATGTTAGGAAACTAAGAAATACCACCCGACATCATTCTTATTTTATTCTTTTTTTTTGCATAGAAAAACTCTATTAGTGTCACAGAATTATATTAATGACAAGTGAAAGAAAAAGAAAACAACAATTTTGACATATTAAACAGGTTAAGAAATCTAACAAACAGGACTGATCCCCAAAATGCCCCAACAGTTTATTCAAGTAAGTATAATCTGAGGCAGACTTCTAGACTGTGCAAAATCGATTACTACTGCAGAGTAAGCATGTATCAGTGTTGGGGAGATACAGCGGCTCCTCACAGCAAGAGGTTCTCAGGTTCACTTCTTGGTTGGGGTGCCTTCTGTATGGAGTCGGCATGTCCTCCCTCTGTTCACGTTTTCTCTGGGTGCACCAGTTTCATCCCACATTCCAAAGCCAAGTGAATTAGACACTAAATTGACCACTAGTGTGACTGCATCTGCAAGTGTATGGTATGGAAGAACAGCAGTGGCAAGGCTCACCACTCGGCACTGTGAAACTTGGCTCTAGATGATTGTCACTGCTGAAGTGACACGCCAACCCCATGTGAAAAAATAGGAAAAAGGGTTGTTGGTGGACGGATGGATGGAGTATGAGCTGATATGTGTTTCTGTCTCTGAAAGATAACTGTTGAGTCATCAGCCTACATGTGCAATATCCACTAGTTTTCAGTGACAGAGGTGTTCTCCAGAAAATTCCTAAAATCCAGACGCCCTAATCCATTAGCTGTGGAACACCTTTCCAAGGAGCGAAACATAGTGTAGTATAAATTTTTGTCCATATGGCTAGACAGGTTTTACAAGACTACATCATATATAGATATTCAGCATCATCCATACCACAGTGCCAACATATTCCATTTCTCCTGCCCCCCCCCCCATTTTTTTAGTAAGGATGTAATAATATGCCAAAAAATGTAATTAAATTATGTGAAATAAAAGGGATGAATCTTGGTCCAGTAGGAGGATATGCACACACAAAAAAATCAAGTATTCCTATTTGTCAGAATCCTTAATAGGGATACCCAGCAGGATCAGTCTGGCACAGAAACAGTTTTACTCCATTCAAATATATCTCCCTGTCTCTCTCTCTCTTTCTTTCTACCCCTCTCTATACATTCATAGGATCATAGGTAGATACTAAGCTATCTGCCCTAGGGCATTTACAAGCCTAGCCAGAGTGTATTTGGCTTCCGCCTCCCTATTAGATTAGCCTACTGTGCCTCTGTAAAGTAGGTCACAGAAGGTACCCTTTTAAGATTAGTTTACTGTGCCTCTGTCTAGCAGGGACACAGGGGAGATCCCAGGGGTGAATTTGCGATTTCCCATCCACGCGTCCAAATTTCGCTTGAAGAGGGTCAGCGAGTGGCTATGTCTAACATGAATTGGGATTCTATTCCAGAGTGAGGGGAGCCTCTGGGAAATGAATCTGTCCCTCCAGCATGTCTTATTTATTTTTGTGCTGAGGTTTAGGTCCCTGGAGCGTGTAGCTCTAAGGGACTTGGATTTTTTGAGGTGGAACATGTCCATTAATTCTGGGTTTGACATGGCTTTGTACGTCAGGCATAGATCACCTCTTGTAGGCGGTAAGCAACTGAGTAGAGCTGGAGTTTCTTTAGTCGAGCTGCATAGGACATTTGTTTGTAGCCCATGATCCTCTTAGTGAGGTACTTTTGGGGTCTCTCCAGTTGCTGCAGGTGTCGGGTAAGGTACATCCCAAAAGGGGCATTGTATTCAATTATGGTCCTGATGAGTGATGAGTAGAGGGGCACAATGACCTCTCTTGATCTAGATGCGAACCCTTTTGTAATAAGGTGGTCTATATAGAAGGTCTTTCTAACCACTTTGGCAACGTGATTATCAAAGGAGAGATTACTATCTACGTTGGTCCCCAAATCTCTAATCACTTCTTCCGTACTTAATGGATTACCACCTGTGTGGTAATTTGTGGGCACCTTGTTTTTCCCAAAGGGGATGACTATGCACTTTTTAGCATTTAGCTTGAGGCCGTAGCTCTGGCACCAAGCATCCGTCTCTGTGAGACCCTTTTGGAGGATGCTTGTGTCAGCTGGAGATTCGATTATGGCCCCCAGTTTGCAGTCATCTGCGAACTTTGTCAGCCATAATCCCCCTGTGTTAGCCTGAACCTCAGAGAAGTATATACCGAAGAGAGGTCCCAGAACTGAGCCCTGTGGGACGCCACTTGTAACTGGTTTGGATTCTGACATGGCACCTGTGATTCTGACCATGTGGGTTCTATCTCTGAGCCAGTTTGCAACCCGTCTTGTGATATAGGGGTTGATATTTAAGCTGGTAAGCTTATTTATGATACTTGAGTGGGGTATTGTGTCGAAGGCTTTTGCGAGGTCCAGGTAGGCTATGTGGACTACCTTGCCCTCATCTATGGCTTTGGTAACTGTTTCAAAGAAATCAACTAGGTTTAAGAGGCAAGATCGCTCTTAACAAAGCCGAATTGGGTAGGGTCCAGTGTCTGGAGGCTCCCAATGTCTTTGTTTATGAGTTCCATGATAATACGCTCCATAGCTTTACAGACCAGACTAGTCAGGCTTATGGGGCGATAGTTTCCGGGGTCCGTTGTGGCACCACCTTTGTGGAGTGGGACCATTGTAGCTGTATGCCATTCTTTGGGTACATATTCTGTAGTAAGGCTAAGTTTGAACAGTGACTTAATGTGAGGGTTCAGTTCTTCTTGGAGCTCATGTAAGACACAGCCTGGGACACCGTCCGGTCCCATAGATGCTGTGTTTTTTGCTTTGGATAGGGCAGCTTTCACCTGTGCATCTGTGATGTCAGGGAGGTTACATTCAGTTGGGATAGGCATTTGTTCCTTTGGGGGGGAAGTGGGGGAGAAGTTTGCGCTGAATCTGTCTGCCAGGATGTTGGCTATGTCTGTAGGTTTGGTATATTTTGTACCGTTATGCAACAATTCAGAGCATATCTGGGAGTTTCCACCCATGTTCCGGATATAACTAAAGAAGGCCTTGTGATTATCTTTAGAGTCTACGGAAATTTTTCTTTCGAAACTGGCCTTTGATGATTTTATGAGGGATCGAAGTTTCTTGCTAATACTGATCAGAGATGCCTTCCCTTTTGGGGATTTTGCTGTGTCATGTAGCAGCTTCCTCCTTCTGTTGTATAGCTTATTTATGGCCGGGGTCCACCAGACCGGTCTCCTGTTTTTGGAGCAGTGAGTCTTGGTTTTATTTGGGATAGCACGATCCATGCATTCCTGCAGGTGCTCATAGAATGCATTTGTAAAGGATTCTGCGGATTGAGCTGCATTATCCTCTGGCCCAGGGGCTTTGAAGGATTCCACCTCAGTCTTGAGAAGTGCAAAGTTGGCTTTTGAGAAATTCTTTACAGTGATTTCCTTGGCTGGGGGTGGGGATGGGGTATGGATGTCCAGGGAAATTTGTTTATGGTCTGATCATACCAATGAGGGGTTTACCTCTGGTGTGGAACAGAGTCCCCATGTTGGTAATGACCAGGTCCAATATGTTGTTCCCTCTTGTGGGAGTGGCGACCAGTTGTTCCATTGCGTTAGAGTTTATAAATTCAAGGAACCGTTGGGCGAGGGTGTTTGGGCTTGAGTGGTTTTCCCAGTCAATGTTTGGGTAGTTGAAGTCACCCAATAACACAGTGTTTGAAGAGACCTTCATATTCTCCAGTGTTCTCAGGAATGCCAAGTGGGGTTCCTGTAATAGGGAGGGTGTTCTGTAGCAGGCTACAAACTGAAAGGCAGTTTTGCCCGCTGTTAGTTGCACATGAATGGTTTCCGATAATTCGTGCAGTGCTACTAACCTGGAGGTGTAGGTATATTTGATGAATATAGATACTCTACCTCCTTTTGTGCTTTGGTCCGAGTTTTGGGGCCAAAACGCATGGTACGAGTTATAACCTGGTAGTGCTGGGATGGTCTCAGGAGCCTTGAACCAGGTTTCTGTTACTGCACAGACATCGATTTTCTCCATACTGAGGAGGGCCTCGAGTGCGTGCATCTTGAGGTTTAGACTTCTGGCATTGAGTAGCATTACCTTTAGTTTTTTTATCCTTGGGTTGTCTATGGAGGTGGGTTTGTCCTTTGAGCCTTGCCTAAAAAAGGCACTATGGGAGTGACAAGAGCCTTGGTCAGTATATGAAAGCCTAAGAGTGACAGGTGCAAGCTGTCCCTAGCGAAGCAATGTGGCTTGTTGAGCATGTCATCCCAGGCTGACAGACACTGGATCCCCTTTGAATGACACCAATACTTTAGCCAATTGTTGAAACTGATCACTTTGTCTTTATACTGTGGCATCATTCTTGGTGAGGGCAAGATGCTACTCAAGGTCAGGGTCATACCAGCCTGGGCTACATGGTCAGAGAGCTCCTCTAGTCTCTTTTCATGTAGTCCAGGGAGGTACGTCTCAGGTCATTCAAATCAGCATGGACAATGACGGAGTCATACTTGTACTTGCTTTGGAGTGACCTGAGTGCTTGCATTATGTGGCTGATCCTGGCACCCAACAGGCAGCTTACATTGACCTTCTCCTTGTTCAGTCTGGTGAGCGGGACGTCAGTGAGCCGGACAATAGATTTCCCTATAACAAGTGTATTTGGTGTGTTGTTTGGCCTTAAGGGCTGTGACTGTGAGGCACACTGATTTTGTGAGATATGTGATTCATGGGTATTGTTGAGGGGTGGCTGTTGCTTGGATATCTGCTTAGGAGGTCTTTGCTGTTTACGCAGATTTTTATTTAGAGCCTCCGAGTATGTTTTTGTGTGTTTATGTGTTGGGTATGCAGATGCAATAGGTCTGTGTGAGACTGGATTTGTGGATTCCAAAAAGAATGTGGGGTAGAGACTTAATCCCAGACTCAAGAAGATCCAACCACACAGAAAAGCACCAAACATGCTAACTGCTCTGCTAAGGTTTGTTAACTGGAGATAACTAACACTATTGCAAGTTTAGGGTTTTAGCTAAAAATGGAAACAAAGATATAACCTGTCAGGTTAAGTTGCACATAAAAGAACAAAAAAAAAAATCAACTTTCTGCGGCCTGCACGGGAACTAAAAATAAACAAACTTAAAAAAAATACGTTTATTCAACGACACTGCACAGGTAAATGCTTTCACACTGAATTAACTAATGCTTCATCATCCAAATAGAAAACTTTAGAGAGTCTCTTAAATATAAAACCAACACTTCCCATCTCATTAATACATATTCAAACTAACAAAAACAAAGATACAATAATCACTAAGGATATCTACCACCTCATCAGCAAGTGCTGGTACAGAGAATGTCTCATAACAATGACATCACAAAAAACTTCAATGCTATAGTTTAAAACAGACATATCTGTTTTTGTCAGTTTGAATATGTATTAATGAGCTTGGAATTGTATTTTTTTAAGTTTGTTTTATTTTTAGTTGCTGTGCAGGTTGCTGTAAGTTGTGTTATTTTATTTTAGCTAAAAATCCCAAGCCCTGTTGACTAATTACTACACATGATTCCATACAACTAGTATTTAATCAGAATAAATCTGTTTAATTCTACTTCAAATCTAGTCCAGAGATCCTACCAAACTTAAAAAAAAAACTGCTACTACTTTCAAGAGGCACTGCTGAGGGTTAGACCACCGTAACATGCAGTCACTTCCACATTCCAACTTCTTTAGCCCTTGTAGCTTCTCACGGAGACAGGAGACATTAAAGGCACAGACATTACTCCATCTATCTAAAACATCTATGGCAGGACAAAGAAAAAAGGAGTAAATAACAGTACGATTTTCATATGGTCAAAAGAGCTGGGAGGATTTTATTTATAATGAAATTAACAGTTTCAATCATAGAAAAGGTTACACTTAGATGAAGGCCTTAATATCTGACTCTAGGAGCATGTTGGAGTGTGTGACTTTGATAGGAAAGAAAGATGTTGAAGGAGGAATACATCTGCATCTGTCTGAGGTTCTGAAAAACATCTCCAGTGTTTTTCCAGTTAAGAACAAAGATGTTTGCTGTCCAGCTAATAGAGGGGCTTGAAAAGATCCTGAAGGCATTCAGACTTAACACTGTCTATGGAAGTCTGTGTAAGTTGGAGTCAGGTGATCAGCATACATTAGGGCATTAGAAAAAGATGAAGATCTGAGGGCAGGAAGAAATGTAAAAAGGAAAAAGAAGAGGACCAAAGAAAATGCCTTGCAGATCTACAGAATAAAGGGGAGCAAGGGAGGCTATGTCATGTGGACACCAACCTGAAAGGGTGTGCTTAATAAGCAGGTTTGCAAAGCAGTTTGTGGCCTCAATTTTAAAAGTTGGCAAGGTGTAAGAAGGTAAAAAGCAGGTAATGATCAACAGAATTAAATGCTTTGGCAAGAACAATAAAGGCAGTACCAGGACTGCTCTGCTGTTATTTAGGAGACAAAAGACCAACTGTGTAGGGTTCTTCTAAGCTGCTACAGCCAGAATTCTGAAATTAATTCCTAATTCATAGAATAACACTAATACACTTTGGTAAAAAAGATACTAGCCCTTAAACAACACAAAAAAATTGACATATATACTGTTTAATCAGTATGGCAAAAATGCTCAACTTGACAGCTTGCACTACAGCACAAACTTTTTTTTATATTCTATAATAAAAACAAAAACAAATCTCATTTTAGTCGCTGCTTAGATGCCGATCAGTTTTTGCTTAAGAGCAATGCCTACAGTAGCACGTCTTAAGAACAATGAAACCAAAAGTTGAAAGAGATCTGCTTACTACTAATGATTAAGTGTACAAATAAGCAGATGGCAGCAAACAACCACAGGCCCTCTTCTCAGTGCTCGCTTGGGTAAACCAGATGTGTGATATTCAGAGATGCGTATAATACCCCTGGACCCTTATGAAATCCAGAGATAGGACATGGAAAACATGGGTACAAACCAAACTTTTAGCTGACCTCCTAAAGTATAAAGAACTTAGAAATCAGACAAAAAAACTTATCAACAAAGACAAAAAAAGACTTTTATTACAATCCCCCAAAACATTACAATCTGATCCAAAAAATTCTGGAATGCTACAAACCAAATACTACATCCAGGTAACCCAACTTCACCAAACCCATGTCCCGACAAATCACCTGAAGAAACTGCCAATGCCTTCAACACCTACTTTATTGAATCCATTTCCAAACTATTTAACCCCAACCTCTCAAACAACACTTCAAACTTCCCTATACACCCCCAACCATTATCTCAGTAAACTCCTTCTCTCTCAAACCTGTCTCCACTGACTATATCAGAACTCTACTCTCAAAGCTCAAACCATGCTCTGTATCAGCAGACAATATTCCTTCTTACTTTCTCCAGATTGCTGCACACTTCCTTGTTATGCCTGTATCTATACTAATCAATTGCTCCATCTCTGAGTCTAATGTTCCTTCTATCTGGAAAAAGTTTTACACTCTTCCTATTCATAAATGAGGCAACTCCACAGAAATATCTAATTTCAAACCTATCGCTATCCTCTCCCCTCTCTCCAAAATCCTTGAGAAATGTATACACAAACAAGTTATGCATTATCTCTTACAAGAATAACCTCTCACTCCAACACAGCATGGCTTCTGTCCCAAGCATAGTACAATTGCAGCTCTACTATCATTTCTCAGCACCTTAGCCCTGGCAAAAGATCATCACAAACTCACATCCTGTCTATTCCTCGACCTTTCTAAGGCTTTTGACACTCTCACACACACTGCTACTTAGTAAACCTGTAGACTTAAACTTCTCCCCTGATATAGTTGCATGGTTCTCTAGCTATCTCTCTGATAGGCTGCAGTCAGTACGATGGGACTCAGCACTATCTACCCCCTCTCTCAGTATGAACTGGTGTTCCTCAAGGTTCTATTCTTGGACCTCTACTCTAATATCTTCACCAACTCACACCACTCCTCTTCTCCTCAATCTAACATTGTCCAATACGCAAATAACTCTACAGTCATAACTATTGCTAATTTCCCCTTAGAACTCCTAACAAAAACCCAGACATCTTTCATCTCAGTAGACATGGCTCACTAATAATCAGCTCATCTTCAACCTTAAGAAAACATAATTACCACTCTTTCTACCTAAATCTGCAAACCACATTAAACTTTCCTTTTCCATAAGGTCGCTAAACAATACTCCTACACAGAAGTCGAAACTAGCACAAAACTCCTTGGCATTACCATTGACGACCAACTAAAATTCGATATTCACATTAACAATTGTACCAAAAAAAACCACCAAAAGCTAGGACTACTGCAGAGGAACAACAAATTCCTAATTACTGAAGCTGGGATTGCTCTTACCTATACCTACCTTCTACCATGCTTAACTTATTGTTCCCAAATACTCACAAATCTGAACTCCTCCCTGCTTACCAAATTAGAATCTACCTACCACAAAATAGCTAGATTTGCAGCTCAAACATATAAATCTCACCACTGTCTCTCCCTAAAATACCTGAAGTGGCCCGAACTACCTCACCTGTTCCTACAATCTCAACTCCAAATTATACACTCCATCCTAAGTCACCCTGACTTCTGCCCAAGTCTATCTTCTCTCATCTCTCACTACTCCCTATCAGACTTCTTCGAAGCTCAACCCAAGACCTACTAAAAATCCATAAACCCAAATCCAACACAGGGTGGAACTTACATAGCTACCATCCCTCTGTTGCATGGAACAAACTCTCACTAGAAATAAGGACCCTGACTCACCCCAAACAATTTAAGCTAGCAACCAAAGACCACTATAAAAAACACTGGTCCTGCCATTGTACTCACCCTTCCTGATTATTACCTACCTTTTATAGTGCAGTCAAACTAACCTACTAAAACATTTCCATTAACTACTTCATTCTATGCTTCCTATGCTCAGACCAGTTGTTTTACATTAGGAAGGTTTGTGGCCTGCACTGTGGTGGCAGGACAGGTAGCTTACATCCTTCTAACTTGGGAACTGCTGATTGAGGGCTCAGTGTCTGTTATTCTAAAAGTGTATTAGTTCTGGTTTACGTACTCGGGCTTCAGGCCAGTTATTTTACATTAGAAGGTTCATGGTCTGCACTCTTGAGGGAGGAGAGGCTGGACTCTGCCCTTCTGAGCTGGGAATTTCTGGTTAAAGGCTTATAGTGCCTGCATATTTGAACTGTTTCGTACTGGAATTGGTACACCTTGTTTGCTGTAGCATAGACTAGATCCAGGCCTGCTGAATCTAGCTTTGTTTTTATGCTTGTTTGCTTGTTATTTCCCTGAAATGCTAATTCCACCTAAAACGTGTCTTTTCAGCGCTTCTGTGGATCCCTAGTGGCATCTGCATTGCTTACTGTACTTATTTCCTTGTTTCACTTGAAAGAAAGTTACTGTTTGTCATTTTTGCATTTAAGTTACCTGTAACACATTGCATTTAAGTTACCTGGCACTTGCTCACTAAAGCAATTATATAACTCAGCACTAAAAAATTAAAAGCACTACACCCTCACAAACTCCCCTTGAGTACCTTGTTTCCCATTGGCCCTTTTTTCTTCAATTATAAAGCAATACTATTCTAGCATGTCCAAAGGTCAGTTGTCAATCTCCTCTCCGGTCCAGCTGGTGAATCTGGGAATCTTGAAGCAATGTTACAACTGTCTCATGTACACAGACAACCCTCTCCTCCTCCCAACAAATTCCAACACATGTGAGAGATGCAATCATATAGCCAAACTGGAGGCTAAGCTCTCTCAACTCAGTACTGGCGAAACCTGTCAGGAGGAGAAGGAAACCAGACTCACTACAATTCCAGTCTCACACAGACCTACCACGACAGCAAACCAAACACATAAACACACAAAAACATACTCGGAGGCTCTAAATAAAAATCTGCCTAAGCAGCAGAGACCTCCAAAGCAGACACCCAAGCAACTGCTACCCCAAAACAAAACACGTGCAACACATAGCTCACAAAGCCAGTGTGCCGAACAGTCACAGCCCTTAAGGCTAAATAACACACCTGATACACTTGTAATAGGTGACTCTATTGTCAGGCACACTGACGTCTCGCTCACCAGGCTGAACAAGTAGAAGGTCACGGTGAGCTGCCTGTCGGGCGCTAGGATCCGCCACATAACACAAGCACTCAGGTCACTCCAAAGCAAGTACAAATATGACTTAGTCATTGTCCATGCTGGTGTGAATGACCTGAGACGTACCTCCCTGGACTACATGAAAAGAGACATAGAGGAGCTCTCTGAGCATGTGGCTCAGGCTGGTATGACCCTGACCATGAGTAGCATCTTACCCTCACCAAGAATGATGCCACAATATGAAGACAAGATGATCAATTTCAACAATTGGCTTAAGTATTGGTGTCATTCAAAGGGGATCCAATGCCTGTCAGCCTGGGATGACATGTTCGACAGGCCACGATGCTTCGCTAGGGACGGCTTGCACCAGTCCCCCCTGGGCTTTCGGATATTGGCAAAGGCTCTTGCTACCCCCATAGTGCCTTTTTTAGGCAAGGCTCAAAAGACAAACCCACCTCCATAGGTATCACAAGGGTTAAGAAACTAAGAATAATGCTACTCAATGCCAGAATTCTAAACCTCAAGATGCATGCACTTGAAACTCTCCTTAGCATGGAGAACATCGATATCTGTGCAGTAACAGAAACCTGGTTCAAGGCTCCCGAGAGCACCCCAGAACTACCAGGTTATACCTCATACCATGCTTTTCGGCCCCAAAACTTGGACCGAACCAGAAAAGGAGGGGGAGTATCAATATTCGTCAAAGATACCCACACCTACAGGTTGGTGGCACAGCACGAAGCATCAGAGACTATCCATGTGCAACTAACAGTGGGTAAAACTGCCTTCCAGTTTATAGCCTGCTACGGACCACCCTCCCAAACCCAGGAACCCCACTCGGCCTCTTGAGAACACTGGAAAATATGAAGGTCTCGCCAAACACCATTATATTGGGCGACTTCAACTACCCAAACATAGACTGGGAGCATTACTCAAGCTCCAGCACCCTAGCCCAAAAGTTCCTAGAATTTAAAAACTCAAATGCTATGGAAAAGCTTGTTACCACTCCCACAAGAGGGGAAAACATACTGGACCTGATCATCACCAACATGGGGACTCTATGCTCCAGACCAGAAGTGTATCCCTCACTGGTAAGATCAGACCATAAACTAATCTCACTGAATATTCACATCACGACCCCATCCCCTGTTCAGAAAACCACAGTGAAAAACTTCTCTAAAGCAAATTTCACACTCCTCAAAACTGAGGTGGAATCCTTCAAAGCCCCCGGGCCTGTGGAAAATACGGCCCAGACCGCAGAATCCTTTATAAACGCATTCTATGAACACCTTCAGGAATGCATGGATCATGCAATCCCAAATAAAACCAAGACCCAATCCTCCAAAGGCAGACGTCCTGTCTGGTAGACCCCAGCCATAAACAAACTATACAATAGAAGGAGGAAGCTACTACAAGATAGAGCAAAATCCCAAAAAGGGAAGGCATCTCTGATCAGTGTTAGCAAAAAACTACGAGCACTCATAAAATCGTCTAAGGCCAGCTTCGAGAGAAAAATTGCACAGGACACTAAGGATAATCACAAGGCTTTCTTTAGTTATGTTAGGAACCTGGGTGGGAATTCCCAGATATGCTCAGAATTAGTCCAAAATGACAAAAAATACACCGAACCCACAGACATTGCCAACATCCTAGCTGACAGGTTCAGCGCAAACTTCTCCCCCTCCCCACCAAAAGGGCAAATATCTATCCCAGCAGAGTGCTGCCCCCCTGACATCTCAGATGCTCAGGTAAGAGCCGCCCTCTCCAAAGCAAAAACACAGCATCAATGGGACCAGACGGTGTCCCGGGCTGTGTCCTACATGAACTCCAAGAAGAGCTAAACCCAAACATAAAACTACTGTTCAATCTCAGCCTTATCACAGGATATGTACCCAAAGAGTGGCGTACAGCAACAGTGGTCCCTCTCCACAAAGGTGGTGCCTCAACGGATCCTGGAAACTATCGCCCCATAAGCCTGACTAGCTTGGTCTGCAAAGCTATTGAAATGATCATCATGGACCTCAGAAAAAAAGATATTGGGGACCTACAGACACTGGATCCTACCCAGTTCGGCTTTGTTAAGGGCAGATCCTGCCTCTTAAACCTGGTCGATTTCTTTGAAACAGTCACCAAGGCCATTGACGAGGGGAAGGTGGTCCACACAGCCAACCTGGACCTCGCAAAAGCCTTTGATACAATACCCCAATCGGGCATGATAGATAAGCTCACCAGCTTAAATATAAATCCCTATGTCACTAGATGGGTTGCAAACTGGTTCAAGGACAGAACCCACATGGTTAGAATTGCTGGAGCCATGTCAGACTCCAAACCAGTTACAAGTGGCATCCCACAAGGCTCAGTCCTGGGACCTCTCCTGTTCGGTATATATTTCTCGGAGGTACAGGCCAACACGGAAGGACTGTGGCTGACCAAGTTCGCAGATGACTGCAAACTGGGCGTTACAATCGTCTCTCCAGCCGACACAAGCATCCTCCAAAAGGGCCTCATAGAAACAGACAACTGGTGCCAGAGCCATGGCCTCAAGCTAAATACCAAAAAGTGTATAGTCATCCCCTTTGGCAAAAACAAAGTGCCCACAAATTACCACATAGGTGGTAATCCATTAAGTACAGAAGAAGTAATTAGGGACCTGGGGACCCAAGTTGATAGCAATCTCTCATTTGACAACCACGTGGCCAAAGTGGTTAGAAAAACATTTTATATAGCCCACCTAATCATGAAGGGATTCACATCTAGATCAGGGGAGGTCATAGTGCTTCTTTACTCATCCCTCATCAGGCCCATAATTGAGTACAATGCCCCTTTTGGGATGTACCTTACCAGACACCTGCAGCAACTGGAAAGACCCCAAAAGTACCTCACCAAGAGGATCAAAGGGCTCAAACAGATGCCATATGCTGCCCGGTTAAAGAAACTCCAGCTCTACTCAGTGGCATACCGCCTGCTCAGAGGCGATCTGTGCCCGACGTATAAAGCCATGTCCAACCCGGAATTAACGGACATGCTGCACCTCAGAAAATCCAAATCCCATCGAGCTACGCGCTTGAGAGACTTGAACCTCAGCACTGAAATAAATAGGACATGCTGGAGGGACAGATTCATAACCCAGAGGCTCCCTTCACTCTGGAATAAAATCCCAGTCCAGGTTAGGCAGAGTCCCTCCATTGACTCTCTTCAAGAGGAATCTTGATGAGTGGATGGGAGATCGTAGGTTTACCCTGGGTATCACTTCTGTGTCACTGTTAGACAGAGGCACAGTATACTAACCTTGAAAAAGGGCATAACAAAATTAATTTAAAATGGGTGGCGAAAGCCAAACACACTCTAGCTAGGCTTATAAATGCCCTAGGGCAGATAGCCTAGTATGAACCTATGAACCTATGCAACCTCCAAAACTTCTTCTATACTCGGTTCCCTGAAATTCTTATGTAACCTTTTAAGTTTCTGCTCCTCTGCATACAAAACCTTATATTTACTCAACTCTCTTTTTAAACCAAAACATACAACTTATTCCACTTTTTTAACATTCTCCTTTTTGTTCATAGCACTGTTTTATCTATCAACAATATACATGTATGTAGCTTACGTATTTTAACTACCAAAATTCTCTGTTGCTATTTTTATTGAAATGCATCTGTACTGCAGCTTCTGAATGAAGAAGACCCCACAGAAGCTGTACTTCCCCAGAAACAGCCTATGATGAGAGAAGAGGAGGAGCCAACCCTAGAAGAAGTAAGAACAGCACTAAGGAAGATGAAGTCAGGGAAAGCAGCAGGCTCAGATGAGGTCACAGCAAATATGATAAAGATGCTGGGTGAGATAGGGGAGAAATGGCTCCTGAGGGTACTAATAGCAGTGTGGAGAGAAAGGCATATTCCAGATGACTGGAGAATAAGCATACTCGTGCCAGTGTACAAGAACAAAGGGGACCTCCACAACTGTGGGCAGTACAGAGGCATCAAACTCCTATCACATTGCATGAAACTTCTGGAGAGGTGATTGATAAATGGATACGTAGATTAGTAGAATGTAAGATGGGAGATGAGCAGTTTAGATTCAGATCAGGATGCAGCACAATTGACCCAAAGCTTGCATTGAGACAGATACTTGAGAAGAAGCAAGAGATGAGGAGAGAGTCCAACTGGGCATTTCTAGATTTGGAGAAAGCATATGACAAGGTCCCAAGAAAGCTGATCTGGGCAGTACTGCGGTGGTTTGAAGTCCCAGAAACATTGGTAGAATTAGTGCAGGCTATGTACAAGGACCCAATGACTCAAGTACGAACAGTGTTCGGCCTCACAGAGGGGTTCCCAGTGGGAGTGGGTGTACATCAGGGTTCAACTCTGAGCCAACTGCTGTTCATACTGGTGATGGACTACATTAGCAAACAGGTTGGAGGGGACAGATCAACAAAGCTGCTGTATGCAGATGATGTGGCAGTACAGGCAGACTCTGAGCTAGAACTTCAGCAAAGGATAGGAAAATGTAATGCAAATCTGAAGGCACATGGGATGAAACTAAGCAAGATAAGACGGTGATAAAGGCAGCAAAATGGGGAAATCAGAAGAAGCTAAGAACAGACATAGAAGGGAAGACAGTGGAACAGGTAAACAGTTTCAAGTATCTGGGAGGAGAAGTTGAGGAGAAGGGTAGTCTGAATGAAGAGATCAAAGCTAGAATCAGAGGTGCTGCAGCCAATTGGCATAGAGTATCAGGGGTAGTCTATGACAGAAGAATGCCAAAGAAGCTGAAAAGTAAGGTGTACAAGACAGTGGTGTGACCAGTACTACTGTATGGTACAGAAACCTGGGCAGTAAAGGCATAACAGTTGAAGATGCTAGAGGTGATGGAAAAGATGTGTCTGAGAAAGGTGATAGGATGCACACTGTGGGACAGACGAAGAAATGAGGACATAAGAGCAGAAGCCAAAGTAGCTTCAATTGCAGAAAAAATCAAAGAGAACAGATTATGGTGGTTTGGGCACATGTGTAGAAAAGCAGAAGACAATCAGGTGAGGAAGATTTGGGACAGACAACAAAGAGGTGGATGGATTGTGTGAAAGAAGATCTGCGATAGTCAGGCATGAGTGTTGAAGAAGGCAAGAATGTGGCATTTAATCAAGAGAGTTGGCGACAGTTAACACGATACCCCTACGCCACGTAGAAAAAAAATGGGATAAAGGGGGCAGATGATGTATCGGCACTGCTATTTTTATTGCACTGTACATCTTTGAAACTTTTCTCCCCGGGCCTCCGCTGAAAAAGGGCAATAGCTCAGCTCGACACTCCCGGTCAACAAATGTAAAATGAATAATCTGTATTATAAGTGCACTGCCTCCGTACACTAACACTGGTACAATAATGCTTGCAAATTACTTAAATATGTTATTCTAAAAGGTGGATGGACCTCGCCTATACTACTGGCAACACATTCAGTTTCTCTCTCTCTCTCATGCTCCCTTTCTCTTTCCTTGCATCATGAAATTAATGACAACATTATAATGCATTAAACATTTCTGATAAGAAATCCAATTAAAATCTGCAGATAATTCTTACCTTCTTGTTAGTTTGGATGTCAATTTGCTGAAGAGGTTTGATGTAGCACGAGTCCGGCTCTGAGGTAAGGGTGTGGCATCATGGGACAGAGTTGGAGATGTGGGTGGCCCATTCTGTATGGTGGTGCGCCTATCCCTGACTTGCCCTCCATGGAAAGTGCTGCGAATGTTTGTACCCCGAGAAAGACGGGTGCGGTCTGATGATGTTGCAGCGATGCTGTGACTGGAAGGAGAGGCTGGAGGCACCCTGTTTGTAACAGAACTTTAAGAAAAAAACAGAGCTAACATTAAACAATGATCTAGCATGACTGCTCAGTCATTTATTCAGCAAAACAGGGCAGATTTACTGCTTTCTCCAAGTTTCTGGTTATGCCTACTTATTTAATGCACTGTCACATTTTGCCAATCTAGCTGCAGGTATGTAAAACAAGCAGGACCATTAGGATGCCTGTCCATAAATCACAAGTCAGAAATATAACTGGTGTTGTTGCTATTATCCAAACCTAAAATGTTGACATACAATGACAGTGATAATGAAATATGATCATCAAATAATGCTCTGGACAAAGACACTTTACATACTTCAGCCATAAAGAATAGCCCTTAAGGAACTATATAGTCAGTTACCTGTCTCAGCTAAATACAATATTAAAACCTGTTATTATTTCTGGTACTGTACTCCAACAGTCCACCACACTCGGTGAAAAAAGTCTTCCTTGGATCCGGACTGAAATGTTACTAATCGGTCATCACACTGTCTCTATCTCTCTCTCTTTTTCCTTAGAATTAAACGTATTTCCACATCCCTTTTCCCATTACAGTTCTGAATGCCAATATCATTTTGGCTGTTTTTTTTTTTTATCTTGAAGAGCATAAAAATTGAAGGACTTAACTTTTATTCCCATAATCCTAAAGTCTTTATAATTTTAGTTGCCATCCTTTTACCAAATCCATCCAGTCTGGTGTCCTTTAACAAATGTAGCCTTCAGAAGTGCATAGAACACTCAAAAGTTCAGTCCTGCCAAAGCTCTAATAAGGCCACTATACACAATGCAGCATATAATTTTAGGTTTTGTAAAACGTTATTGTGCATTGCCCATGTGTTCCCCCCAAGTCCATCCTTCTTAAAACTATTTTAGACAAATAACAATACCTCTCTGGATTTCTTGTACTAGAATTTTTAATTTTTCACCAAATAGCCAGTATTGCCACTTGAATCACTTCAGAAGACTGCCCAGATCCTTCCGCTAGCTTACTTTTGTGGAACCATTTTCTTTCACTTCTACACTTACAGCAGTATCATCTGCAATTTGCAAATTAACAACACTTAGTCATCTTCTTCTTTCAGCTTTTCCCAGTTAGGGCTTGCCACAGTGGATCACCTGTCCGCTCATAATTGGCAGTGGAGTTTTACAGTGCCGAGTTGCCAGCCCAGCGCCCAACCTTCCACAGAAGGCACACACATGCACACATACACACCTAGGGCCAACTTAGGTGTCCAATCCACCTACAGCATGTCTTTGGGATGTCGGAGGAAACAGGAGCACCCGGAGGAAACCCACGCGACCACAGGGATGACATGCAGACTCCGCACAGAAGGCACCCCAGCCGAGGATCGAACCTGAGAACCTCTTGCTGTGAGGTGGCAACGCTAACCGCTGCACCACCGTTGCCATAACAGTCATTTACAAAAATCCTAAATATCGCCAATACTGAAAATAACCAAATCATCTCCAATATAACTCTATTATTTTCTGCCAAGCCATTTTTTATTTTCACCATGCATAGAACATAATTCCTTTAGCTTAACCATCAAGCATAAACGAGACAATGAACTGAATTTCTTACTGAAGTCTAAATGAATAATGTTTACATACTTCCTTGATCTATTTTCTTTAGAAATGCAAGCCAAGTCCAGTAACATTAGACCACTCTGGAGATCAAATTCTGCCTCAGTTGGAAATGCTACCAGCCAATCAAGCAAGTACATGCTTTAAGAAGACCCGTGTAATATCTGTTTTACTTGGTGTATGTCATTCATTCTTTTCCCTTGTGTACAGTCAAGTTAGACTGCAAAATATGAAACCTAATGAAAGCTTCATTAAACATTGGTAAAGTGATTAACATCCAAGAATTTCTAAGCCTAAAACCAATATTTTCCTTTGGGGTGACTTAAGAGACTTGTTCAGTTCCTTATTTGCTGCAGCACAGTGCTACCTTCTGTAGCCTTGTTGGGGACATTTCAGTCAGCCACTGAAATGTGCAGGACCTGCTAAAGCAGAAAACTTCCTCTGAGCAGGAGAGCAATATTTCATTTTTCTGCCCAACTTGGAATAATATGCCTATTCTGTAATAGCATAAGTCTTTCTCCAGGACCATGCTCCTGTCTTAGATCAAATTATAGGTCATGGAAAGTATTATTCTTACTGTCTCCATTACCAGCTTGGTGGCTATGGGCATCCTGAGGCAATGTACAAATTGCCTCATGTTTACTGACAACCAGTTAGTTCTCAAACAAACTGATATGGTATGTGAGAGATGTATTTACACACCATCACTGGAGGCAAAGCTCTCACATAAAAGTGCTTCTAATGTCAATAAGGTTGTCACTAGTACAAGCGCTGCACCCATCACGCACAATTCAAAGCAGACATATAGCCCCCATATACTGAGGCACTTACATGTAACCTTCCTAAACCACATAGAACTCCTAGACAAAGTAGATATAAGAAACACCCTCAGCAGCCCCAAACGCACTCTTTCAAAACAACAACCACATCAACACAGAGCTACATCTCATGGAGCCTCTACCTCTAAGCCCATAAGGCAAGTCACCACACAATCCAACATTCTAGTCATTGGAGACCATTGTGAGACACACTGATGTCCCTCTCATCAGGCTGAGTAAAGAGAAAGTTACAGTCAGTTGCTTATCAGGGGCTAGGACCTGCCACATTACGGATGCACTCAGGTCACTGGATCACAATTACCAATATGACTTAGTCATAGTCCATGTGGGAGTAAATGACCTGAGAATTACCTCCCTAGACTATATGGGGAGAGACATCAAAGAGCTCTCGGAATGTGTCTCAGGCTGGTACGAGCCTAGCACTGAGCAGCGTTTTACATTCTTCAAGGATAATGCCACAATACGAACAAAAGATGACTGTCTTTAATAATTGGATTAGTTTCTGGTGTCATTCTAAGGGTGTGCAATATTTGTCAGCATGGAAGGAGATGGTCAACAGACCAGGTTGCTTTGCCAGGGATGGTCTGCATCTCTCCTCTCTAGACTTTCAATTATTAGCTAAAATATCATCTTCCCCATAGTGTCTTATTTAGGCAATGCCAAACTGAAACTGCTTTCGACATAGCAAATCAAAACCAAGAAAATCTAAAGGTATTACTGCTCAATGCTAGGAGGCTAAACAAAAAAAAATCCACTACCTGGAAGCTCTCTTTACCCTACAGAATGCTGATGTCTGTGCGGTCCCTGAAACGTGGTTTAAAGCTGTAGACAGCACACCAACAGTGCAGGGTTATAATGCCTTCCACACTTTAGACCAACTACTTCACAGGCAGGGGACTAAAGGTGGAGGTGTCTCTACTGACATCAAAAATAAATATACGTCAAGGCTGGTCAAACAGGACAATGCACCTAAGCTGCTCCATGTTCAAATCACCATAGGTGAAATCCAATACCACTTCCTTGCAAGTTACAGGTCCCCCCCTCTATGACTCAGGAAACCCATACCATGTATTTAAACTTATTAGAAACACTAACCATCCAACCCAATACCATATTCATGGATGACTTTAATTAACCCACTATTAACTGGGAATCCTATACGACCATCAAGCATACATGCACAGAGATTCCTGGGTTTTTTAAACCCAAACTCTGTAGACCAGATAGTCCTCACTAATATGGGAGAGTGCTGCACACCCCCTTCTGTAATGCCTTACCTGGTAAAGTCAGACCACAAAATGGTCTCCTTTGAAGTAAAAATAAAACCCTGACCTACAACTAAACCAGGACTATTCAGGAACTATTCCAAGGTTAACCTCCTGCTATTAAGTGAGAACGTGGCACAATTTCAAGCCCTTATAAACCCTAAAAAGAACACTTTGGCCTATGCAGAACTGTTAACATGCATATACAGGGTTTCTGTGAACAGCTGCATAGAGGCAGCTGTACCCACCAGGAAAAAGTACAGAACTAACTCACAAAACAAGCCACCCTAGTGGAATCACAAAATCAGTCAGATGCATAACAGGAGGAAGAAAATCATGGCAAAAATTAGGACGTGCAGCACCCAGCAGGATAAAAGCACTCTCATTAAAATAAACAACTCAGAGGACAAATAAAGTCTACCAAAGCCAAATTTGAGGTAAGTTTGGCCTCCCAGGCCAAGGACAACCGTAAAGTATTCTTTAGCTATGTCCGCAACCTCAAAGGCAATACACAATTGTGTGCAGAGCTCATTGTAAATGGAGCCACCAAAACTGAGCTAGAAGATATAGCAAACCTCCTGGCTGATGAACTCAGCTTCAATTTTACTCCTCCCCCCCCCCCCAACCTTCCCTCAGGAAATATCACAAAATATAACTCCCCCTACTATCACTAGGGAACAGGTCCTTAATGCTCTTTCTTAAGACCAAGAACACTGCATTAACAGGCCCAGACAATATCCCAGGATGCCTTCTAAATAGCATGAAACATGACCTAACAGGGCATCTGGAATTACTATTTAACTGTAGCATCGAAACAGACTTCAGGCCTCATGAATAGAGAAAGGCAACAGTCATCCCACTGCACAAAGGTGGGCCATCTACAGACCCCAGAAATTACAGACCCATAAGTCTCACTAGTCTTGTATGTAAAGCCATGGAAAGAATTATCATGAAGATGATCAAAAGAGATACAGTAAATCTCCAGACACTAGACCCAACCCAGTCTGGATTCGCCAAGGGCAGATCATGCCTACTCAACCTAGCAGACTTCTATGAGAAGGTCACCAAAGCAATGGATGAGGGCAAAATCATTCACACTGCCTACCTTGACCTGGCCATGGCATTTGACACAATACCCCACTTGAGCATTGTTGACAAACTCAAGAGGTTAGGTACAAACCCGTATGTCACCCAGCGGATAACCAACTGGCTCAAAGACAGGACCCAGGAAGTTAGAATTGGGTAATTGACATCTAGAATGAGGCCAGTCACAAGTGGAGTCTCTCAGGCATCAGTATTTGCACTGCTCCTTTTTGGTATTTATTTCTCAGAAGTTAAGACCAGTGTCAGTGGTCTCCGGCTGACTAAATTTGCAGATGATTGCAAATTAGGAGCTATCACTGAATCTCACACTGACAAAAATGTTCTCCAGGAAGGGCTGACACAGACAAACAACTGGTGTCAGAGTCATGGACTAAAACTAAATGCCAAGAAATGCATATAGTATCCTTGAGAAGTCATCAATACCTGGTAACTATCATACTGACAACACACCCCTTAGAGACATTGACAGTAATCTAGCCTTTGATCAGCTTGTGTCTACAGTGGTGAGGAAATTTCACTGTATTTGGCATTTATAAACCATATCATTGAGTACAATGTCCCCTTTTGGTATGTACCTAACCAGGCATATCCAACAACTAGAGCATCCACAGAGGCTCCTCACTAAAAGAATACAGGGAGTAAGTAATATGTCCTATGCAGACCACCTCAAGGCCCTATCCCTGTATTCTGTCTCCTACAGGATTTTGAGGGGAGATCTATGCCTGTCATAAAGGGCACTGTCAGACCCCATTCTGATGGACCTCTTGTATAGCCACAAAACAAACAGTACCAGAATTATCCATTCTAAAGGCTTAAACCTTGCCTGTGATACAAATAGGACCTGCTGGAGAGACAGGTATGTATCCCAAAGACTACCCTGTCAATGGAACAGGCTCCCCATCCATGTGAAGCAGAGTTGCTCCCTAGTCTAATTCAAGTGCAACTTGGACAATTGGATGGGAAACTGGAAATTCATCCCTGGTTTGGCACCTATGTCTCTGATGCAAACAGGTAACCTGTAAATGGTTTATCTCCCAGGCCCATGCTTACTCTTATCAAGGGTATCAGAACTTGTCAGAGATTTGGGATGCATGGTTAGGCTTGAAAAGGCCCTTGTGGTTGTTAGTCTAGTAAACACATATGAACCTATCATCAAAGAAAACACAGCTCTGACCCTCTGCTAAAGTGGTCTTATAGAGGAGTTTAGCCAAGCAGTGTAATACATGCATCTCAAAAAGGAGTAGCTCATCTCCTTAAAACCAGTGGAGGAGATACATGACTGTGTCAATCAATCAAAGCAAGGTGAAAAAACAGTCTTTTATTTTTTTATCAATTTCTTTAAGTCTCTTCCAGATTGAGAGTTAAGAAATATCGGTCTCTGCACATCAATCTTTATTTCTCTTTAAAATATTCTTTCTGGACCTATATTATCCCAAGATGTTCCAAGTCAGGCTAGTAGTTCCTTCCTACTCATGGTATGCCTGGAGAGACAACAGTCACAGGCACTGGTCATCATTATGCATTAGAGGTCATGGTATGTTATGGAGAGATAACAGGCACTGGTCATCATTATACATTAGAGGTCATGGTATGTTATGGAGAGATAACAGGCACTGGTCATCATTATGCATTAGAGGTCATGGTATGTTATGGAGAGATAACAGGCACTGGTCATCATTATACATTAGAGGTCATGGTATGTTATGGAGAGATAACAGGCACTGGTCATCAGTGCATTAGCATTCATGGCATCTTATGGAGAGAGAACATTCACAGGCACTGGTCATCATTATGCATTAGAGCTCATGGTATGTTATGGAGGGATAAGAGACACATACACTGGTTATTATGCATTAGAGCACATGGCATGTCATGGAGAGATAACAGACACTGGTCATCACTATGCATTAGCGCTCATGGCATGTTATGGAGAGATAACAGTCACAGGCACTGATCACCATTGCGCATTAGTGCTCATGGTATGTTATGGAAAGAACAGTCACAGGCACTGGTCACCATTATGCATTAGCGTTAATGGTATGTCATGGAAAGATAACAGTCACAGGCTCTGGTCATCATTATGCATTAGAGCTCATGGCATGTTATGGAGAGACAAAGTACAGTTGTGTACCTACCATAAATGTAGATGTTCGAATGTATTCACTGTTGCAGTCATTACACTTGGGTTATCCTGCTGGCAGGCTACCCGCAGTCGGCCTGAATTCCAAAGTCCTGGTCCGGCATCGGTTGCTGTCACCTCTTCCCTGACGTCGGTGTGCCAGGGGTATACAAGATGCAGCCGACGCCATTTTCTTCAGTTTTTCTTGCCCCAGATGTCAGGTGCCCCCATAAGTGTAGGCTAAAAACATTGCTTACAAAAAGCATGCACAAAATAAACATTACCTTCATCTACAAGCAAATACACCACATAGGTTGTACAGAATAGAGAAGTAGAGATCAGCCCCAGCCAAGAAAGGGGGATGGTGGGTGGGTAACCTGGACTGCAACAGTGAATACACTCGAACATCTACATTTATGGTAGGTACACAACTGTACTATGTTCATCGTGTTTCACTGTTGCAGTAATTACACTTGGGTTGAATCCCAAAGCAGAGGTTGGGCGGCTGGTTCTAGATAGGATTAGGAGTGGCTATGAGGCCAAGCAGAACTGCAGTGGCAAAGCCTGCTCTGGATTTAGAGTAAAGTGGTAAGTGGTAGTGCTTGGTAAAGGTGTGCACTGAAGTTGCAGCCTCCAAAATTTCCTTGGTTGGTACGCCTCTGAGAAAGGCTGTTGATGTGGCTGCTGCCCTGGTAGAATGTGGCCTAATATTCTTAGGTACTGATTTGCCATGCTGTGCATAGCAGAAGCGAATGCAGTGTCCTATCCATTTTGAAATAGTCTGCTTTGAAATAGCCTTTCCTTGTGATCCTGTAGCATATGCCACAAAAAGTTGCTCAGTCTTTCTGATCACTTTAGTTTTGTCCAGGTAGAAACATAGCTGTCTGTGTATGCCCAAAAGAGTGCAGAAGTCTCTTCCCCTTTATTCTGGGGATTTGGATAAATAGTTGGCAAATGAATGGTTTGGTTAAGAGCCACACTGGAAACTACCTTTGGCATAAATGTTGGGTTTGTCCTTAAAGAAACCCTGTCCGGATGGAAAATGATAAAAGGTTCCATTGCCATTAATGCCTGTAACTCTGAGACTCTTCTTGCTGAAGTTATTGCTAGGAACAGAGCAGTTTTCCATGATAAGAATTTTATCTCAGCTGTATTGGCTGGCTCAAAAGGAGGCAGTGTGAGCTTTTCCAAGACGAAGTTGAGGTCCCATGTAGGTATCGGTGCTCTCCTTGGGGATCTTATGTTTTTGGCCCCTCTGAAGAACTGTCTTAGCAGTGGATGTGAAAAAATAGGCGGTTCCATATTGTAATGAGCTGAAATGGCAGAGGCATGGATCTTAATTGATGAGAAGGATAGGCCTTTGTCCAACATCTCAGTTAGGTATTGTAAAATCTGAGGAATATTTGGAACAAGCGGTTCAAGTCCTTGTGCCTGGTTCCAAGCACAGAATCTCTTCCATTTTTCTGCATAAGATTTTCTGGTGCTGGTCCTCCTGGCCTCCAAAATGACATCGATAACTGCTTTAGAGAGAGAGGTGTATTCTGAGTGGTTATATTATTCACCATGCAGCCAGATTTAAGGTTCTGAGTTGGCTGTGTAGGATCTGATTGTTTTGTTGGGTCAGAAGATGAGGAATTTGAGGTAAAGTCCAGGCTGGACCTTGAGACAAGTTCTTTAGGATTGGGGTACCAGTGCTGGCGTGGCCAGTCTGGGGCAATCAGAATCATTTTTGGCTTCTCTTGTCTGACCTTTAGGAGTACCTTGGGGAGGAGAGGCATAAACTGTCAGGGCTTTCCAGCTGAATGATAGAGCATCCACCTTCCATGCTTGAGTGTGATACGTCCTTGTGCAGAATCTCTGTAGTTGGCAGTTGTGAGGGGAGGCAAATAGATCTATGTCTGGGCATCCCCATTTCCTTGTTATCATGCTGAAGACTTGTGGATCTAGTTTCCACTCGTGAGGGTCCATGAGGTTTCTGCTTAGTTTGTCTGCCAGAGTATTTTTCTTTCCTGGCAGGAATTGTGCCTGTAGATGCACTTGATAGGCCAATGCTGTGTTCCACAAAGTCATTGCTTGCCTGCAGAGGGGGTAGGAATCTGTGCCCCTTGCTTGTTTATGTACCACATGACTGTAGTATTGTCCGTCTTTAGTAAAAGTTGTCCTGGATGAAGTAGATCTTTGAAGGCTGTCAGGGCATTCTGTACAGCTAGCATCTCTTTTTGATTGATATGAAGATGCATTTGGTTTGCAGGCCATGTGCCCTGAATATATTTTCTAGCCATGTGTGCCCCCAGGCATAATCCGATGCATCTGTTGTTAGTGTCTGCCTGGCTGTGGGTAAAGTGAAAGGCTGTCCCTTGTTGTGGTGACAGGCCAGTGCCCATCGAAACTCTTGTTGCAGGCAGGGAATGAGAGTGATTATTGTCTCCAGCCTGTGGCAATGTTGAGTCCAAACACTTTTTAGATACCATTGTAGCTTCCTCATATGCAGTCTTGCAAATGGAATTAGCAGAATGCAGGATGCCATGAAGCCCAAAGCCTGCATAATTTTTCTTGCAGATAGCTGGGTCTTTGTTGCCATCATTTGGAAGTAATGAGTCAGTTGCCTTTGCTTGTCTGGCATGAGAGAAGCCATCTGGGCAGTTGCATTTAAGCTTGCACCCAGGAATATTATCTCTTGAGAGGGCACTAGTTTTGATTTATTTTCGTTTACTGTGTACCCTAGGCAAATTAGTAATCTTTTTACAAACGCCAGATGCTTTAGTAGAATGTCCTTGTGCTCTGCTTGAATAAGGCAGTCATCTAAGTAGGGATATATTTGAATTCCTTTTTGTCTGCAAAATGCAATTACTGGTGCCAGGCATTTTGTGAAGACCCTGGGCGCAGTAGTTAAGCCAAAGGGCAGTGCAGAGAATTGGTAATGCATTGAGCCAGCTATGAATCTGAGGTATCTTCTGCAAGATTGTCTGATTGGGATATGCAGGTATGCCTCTTTGAGGTCCAAAGTAACGAGCCAAGCCTTCTTGCCCAGCATGGGTAGAAGTTGCTGCAGTGTCAACATTTTGAATTTTGGAACATCCAGGAAGGTATTTAGAGTAGACAGGTCCAGTATTGGTCTCCAGGCTTTGTTCTTTCTGGGCACCAAGAAAAGTCTTGAGTAAAAACCTTGCCCCTGCTCTTGCTGTGGTACTTTTTGAATTGCCCTCATGTCCATGAGAGTAGACATTTGCTTTTGTGCCTCTGCCCATTGATTGTGTGGCAGGTTTGGCATACCTTTTGCCCTTGGGAGGGTATGGAAGTGGAACCTGTAGCCCTGAGAAATAATATTTAGCACCCATTTGTCCTGGGTGATCATGTGCCAATTTTGTGAGAAAAGTGCCAGTTTTCCCTCTAAGGGTACTGCCAAAAGGTAAGTGCTTGGCATTGGTAGTGGGAAGTCATTGAGACTGTTTCCTATATGGTTGTGATTTGTCTTCTCCGCCCTTTGGGGGCTGAAGCACGCCATTGCTTAAGTCTGTATGAGCCTTGGGGCTGAGATCTGCCTCTTGGGCGTCTGTATCTGCCTCTTTGTGGCCTGCCTGACACTGGAAAGGACCAACTTTTAGAAGGCCAGTTCCTGCTAAATCTGGGTGGCTGAACCTGTAAGAAATCCTTTACTGTCCGAATTGATTTTGCTTTATCCTCCATTTTCTTTAACACTTCTTCTGCCTTAACACCAAACAATGCAACATGCTGTAATGGAGCATCCAATAATTTTGCTTTAACATGATCAGGTAAACTCTGTTCTTTTAACCAAGCATGCCTTCGAATGACAGAACATGTAACTGCGGCTCTGCAAGAAGCCTCTAATGAATCAAAACCACATTGCAAAGTATGCTTTCCCACTTGTTCAGCTGCATGCAATAAATCCTGCATTTCCTTGTTTTCAGGACATTCAGAGCTTGTCAGCATTTTCTGTTTTAGCGGAGACATTAGGTATTGTTGATATTTAAGCATGTAAAATTGGCAGTTTAAAGCCCTTACAGCTAAAGTAGCAGACGTATAAACTTTTTTCCCCCATCTGTCCAGTGCTCTAGAATCTCTATCAGAGGGAACAGGGTTTTTTGCAGTGGAAGCCTTGACCCCTTTGGGACCCTGAGAAATTGTTTCTGGCTCAGCAGCAGGGTTTTTATAAAGAACTTTATGCAAATCTGGAACCCTGTAGTACCTATCTGGCTTAACAGGTGCTGGGGGTAAAGAATCAGGAGACAAACTGGATTCAGAAAATACATCATCAACAATGTCTAGCACAGGAGGGTAGCAAGAGGTCTGTGCTGAGGCAATAAAAGAAAGTCTCTGAGCCTTTTCTTGGATTCTGAATAATCCTGGCTCTCCCAATGGAAATGCTCCCTCCTGGTATGCAGGGTTTCCCCAAAAGAGTAATCCTCAGGAGGAGAGGCTGAAGGGATAGATTATTCAGCATCAGAGTCCTCATAGGGAGGAAGAGAATATCCCTGTTCTGAAGAGGAATCAGAAGAAATAGAAACCTGGTCAGAGGAGTCATATTCAGTGTCTTGCCTAGGCCTTTTATCAGGAGGGGGATGGGAACCCCTGATCAAAGTAATTAAGTCCTCGGCCATTTTAAGCATCTGTTTCTTAGGCATGGATGACTGTCCAGGAGAATGCTGTACTTGTTTCTTTGTCTTTAAAGGTGTTTTAGACTTTGCCTTGGCTGTTGAAGTGGTCTTGATAGTAAGCTGTGTAGGTCTGAAAACACCCTCAGAAGCAGATGCCTGCTCAGTGGCTCCGGACCCATCTGAGGGAATAGTTTCCGTAGGCCAAATACGTTGAGTTTCCAGAGGCCTAGTTGTCTCCATGTGGGAGTCGGAGGCAGCCTGTGGCTCTGAGGTAGCGGGTGTCAGGGGCTGCGAAAGCTCCTCACTGAGAACCGGCGACTGGCCTAAAAGAGGCTTCGTCGTCGGTTTTGGACCTCGGATGCCTGTCCTTTTCTTTGTCTTTGCGTTTTTTATGAATTCCGGTCGTCGGTTGTTCTGATGGCATTATATAGTTAAACCTTCAGCCAAAATAATGTAAAGCAAAATTGAACCGACGCTTAATAGTGCGTTGGTTGAATCTAGCACAAAACTGACAACTAGCAACGTCGTGGTCAGGGCCTAGGCAAGGAATACAGTAAGAATGAAAATCCTTATGAGGTATTTGCTTTCCAAAAGAAATACAATTGTTAACTTTTACTGACATTGGTCTGGAGCAAGAAAAAGTTTCCCCAACGGGGTACTTAGCTTTATTGAAGACTTCGGATCTGAAATTCAAATTCGAAAATCTCAGGAGTCGGCTGACCAGCACTTGCAAACTGCTTTTGCTTCTGGCACCGCGCTTCAAGAAAGACTGAAGAAAATGGCGTCGGCTGCATCTTATATACCCCTGGCGTACTGACGTCAGGGAAGAGGCGACAGCAACCGATGCCGGACCAGGACTTTGGAATTCAGGCCAACTGCGGGTAGCCTGCCAGCAGGATAACCCAAGTGTAATGACTGCAACAGTGAAACATGATAAACATTAGTCAGAGAGACTGGTCATCATTACGCATTAGCGCTCATGGCATGTTATGGAGAGAACAGTCAAAGAGATTGGTCATCATTATGCATTAGCGCTCATGGTATGTTATGGAGAGATAACAGTCACAGGCACTGGTCATCATTATGCATTACCATTCATAGGTGTGTACTAGGCTAATGGTCCTGGAGCCTTTACAAGCCTAGCCCATAAAAATTGCCCAGGCACCGTGCCACCCCATGTTAGTTCACAGTGCCCCTATCCAATAGGGCAACTGGAATGATCCCTGGAGTGAACTTTCTGTTACCCATCCTTTCATCAAGATTTCTCTTGAAGAGGGCCAGCGAGGTGCTCTGCTTGACATGAATGGGAAGCTCATTCCAGAGTATGGTCGGTCTTTGGGAGATGAACCTGTCCCTCCAGCACATTTTGTTAATTGTGGTAATGCGGTTGTGATCTCTGGAGGGTGTGGCACAGGAGGGATTGGGATTTCTTTAGGTTTAGCATTTTAAGTAGGGCTGGGTTGACATGGCATTGTAAGTCAAGCAGAGATCACCTCTAAGCAGACGATAATAGACTGAGAACAGCTGAAGTTTCTTGAATCTGTCCATGTAGGACGTGTCTAAGGCCTAGGATCCTTTTTGTGAGGTACTTTCGTGGCCTCTCCAGCTGTTGCAGGTGTCTGGTCAGGTACATGCCAAATGGGGCATTATATTCAATGAACGGTCTAATGAGGGATGATGACCTCTTTCTTCCTGGATATGAAACCTTTGGTTATAAGATGTGCCACGTAGAATGCCTTTCTGACCACAGTGGCGATGTGGTGGTCGAAGGTAAGGTCGCGGTCGACCTGGGTGTCCAGATCTCTTATAGCCCCTTCAGTTTTCAGTGGGCTCCCTTCAACGTGGTAATTTGTGGGAACTGAGTTTTTTCCAAAGGGGATGCGAACGCATTTTTTGGTGTTAAGCTTCAGGCCATGGTTCCAACATCAGTCATTGGTCTCAGAAAGGATCTTTTGTAGGATGTCTGCATTACTTGGGGAGTTGATGACTCTTAGCTTGCAGTCATCAGCGAACTTGGTTAGCCAAAGTCCTTCTGTGTTGGCCTGGACTTCTCAGAAATAGATGCCAAACAGGAGAGGGCCCAGGACCAAGCCCTGTGGGACTCCACTCGTGACTGGTCGATAGCCTAACGTGGAATCCGCAACTTAACTTTCACTCTGTGGGTCCTGTCTGTGAGCCAATTTGCAACCCACCTAGTGATGTAAGGATTGATGCCTAGTTTGGTGAGTTTATCAATGATACCTGAGTGGGGAATGGTATCAAAGGCCTTGGCCAGGTCGAGGTAGGCTGTATGCACTGCCTTACCCTCATCCACAGCCTTGGTGATTGCCTCGAAGAAGTCAGGTTCAGCAGGCAGGATCTCCCCTTGACAAAGCCAAATTGTGTGGGGTCAACAGTTTGGAGAGTGCCTACATCTTTGTTAAGCAGGTCCATGATGATAGCTTTGCATACCAGACTTGTCAGGCAAAGGGGGCGATAGTTCACAGGGTTTGTAGTTACTCCCCCTTTATGAAGCAGCATGATTCTAGCAGTGCGCCATTCATTAGGGACATAGCCTGAGGTAAGGCTGTGATTGAACAGGGCACACAGATGTGGTGCCAGTTCATTTTGTAGTTCATGTAGGATGCAGCCAGGGATATTATCAGGTCCTAGGGGCGCTGTATTCTTGGCTTTAGACACTGCGGCTTTTATCTGTGATGCAGAAATGGTGGGTACCAGGCTTTCTTCTGGCATTGTGATAGGGCTCTTGGGGGGGGGGGGTAAAGATGGCACTGAATTTGTTGACCAGTATGCTGGCTATATCTGTTGGCTCAGCATGGGAGGTGCCACTGTGCAATAACTCTCAGCAAATCTGGGCATTGCCTTTGAGGTTTTTGATATAGCTATATAAGGCTTTGTGGTTGTTTTTGGTGTCAGCTGCAATTCTGCCTTCATAGCTGGCTTTAGAGGATTTGATAATGGATCTCAGCTTTTTATTGAGACGGAAAAGGGAGGTTTTCCAGTCTTGTGACTTCATTTTTTTCTGCAACAGTTTCTTCCTTCTGTTGTAGAGTTTATTGATGGCTGAGGACCACCAGATTGGCTTCCTTTTTTTTGGAGCAGAGTGTGTTAGTTCTATTTGGCATGGCAAAGTCCATGCATTTGTGTACATGCATTTGTGTATGATTCGGCAGTCATGCAGCTATTTTCTATTGGCATGGGTGCTGAGAAGTTAACCACCTCTGTTTTTAGGAGCCCAAAGTCGGCTTTAGAGAAGTTTTTCAGGGTGGTCACCTTAGCAGAGGGTGTAGGTGAGATGGAGATTTCCATGGTGATTAGTTTGTGGTCAGATTTAATGTGGAGCAACGGCCTCCCATGTTGGTGATAACCAGGTTGAGGATGTTGCTTCCTCTAGTGGGGGTCAGAATGAGCTGGTCCAGGGCATTAGAAATTATAAATTCCAGAAAGCGTTGGGCCTATACATTGGTACTTCAATAGTTTTTCCAGTTGATGGAAGGGTAGTTGAAGTTACCCAGTATGAGAGTATTGGGTTGGACCTTGATAGATTCCAGGGTGTTTAGGACCTTGGAGTGAGAGTCTAGGGACATGTTTGGGGTTCTTTAGCAGGCTATGACTTGTATCGCCATCTTACCCAGTGTTAGTTGTACCTGAAATATCTTGGATGCATTGTGCTGGGCTACCAGTCTAAAAGTGTGTATATCCTTTAAGAATACTGACACATCACCACCTTTGGAGCTTCCGGCTGTATTCTGGGGCTGAAAGGTATGGAATGAGATGTAGCCTGGGAGCGCAGGGGTGCTTTCTGCCTCTTTAAACCAGCTCTTGTTGCAGCACAGATGTCGATATTCTCCATTTTGAGGAGAGTTTTGAGCGAGTGTATCTTGAGATTTGAACTTCTAGCATTGAGTAGCATGACCCTCAGATTGCATTTGTTTGTAGCTGTTACGGTGGAATTTTGGTTTTGGAACACTACCTAAGAAGGCACTATAATGGTGGCAAGAGCCTCAGCTAGTACCTAGAATCCCAGGGGTGACAGATGCAGACCGTCTCTGGCAAAGCATTGCGATCTGTCAATCATGTCGTCCCAGGGAGACAGATCCCCTTAGAATGATACCAGAAACTTAGCCAATTGCTGAAGTCAATAATTTTCTGCTCATACTGTGGTATTATTCTGGGTGACCATAAAATACTGCTCAGGGCTAGGATCATAATTGCCTTGGCCACATAATCCAAGTGTTCCATCACATCTCTTTTCATGTAGTCCAGGGAGGTACGTCTCAGGTCATTCACACCCACATGGACAATTAGTCATATTTGTACTTGTGGAGTGACCCAAGTGCAGGTGGATCCTGGCACCTGATAGACAACTGTCACCTTCTCTTTGTTCAACCTAGTGACTGGTGCCTTACAATTGAGTCTCCTATGATTAGTACATTGGGCAAAGTGTTTTGCCTTAAGGGCTTAGATTGAGGGGCACACTGTGGTGGTGAGCTATGTGTTCTGGGGTTGATGTTGTGTTCTGGTGGTCGAGTGCATTTCTGTCTCAGAGGTCTCTGTTGTTTGGGTAAATTTTTATTGAGACCTTCCGTGAAGGTGGGTGTATGGTTTGTGTTTCTATGTGCGAGTTGTGATGGCTAGTGTTTTGGAGGGCTGTCTGTTCTATGTAGTGAGTTGCAGGTGTTGACCTTCTCCTCTTGACAATGGTTGTGGAGAAATGTGTTATGGAGAAACAACAGTTACAGGCATTGGTCATCATTATCCATTAGCCCTCATGGTATGTTAAGCAGATAACAGTCACAGGCACTGGGCATCGTTATGCATTAGGGGAGTTTTTTCTTTTGTTATTAATAGCCCTTCTCTTACAGGCTAACAAGTGAAAGCACTGCCTGGTTGTGCTAAGCTACAGACAAGAGCACTTTTTCAAGTACATCACTGCTTGACCAATCCCAGGTCCCTAAATCCCTGTGCACTGAAGCACCAGAGGTGATGCTCTTGTAGTAAAGATAGCCAACTCCCTCCCACAAGGATGGCAGAGCTGAACTTCAGCTGCTCACTCCCACTCCATCTTGCCAACTCCCCCAGTGCCTAGGCTAGTAACCCAAATCATCGAGCTCCATAGTAAGGTCTCTATCCTTGTATGCTTTGGAGCTAACAACCCTCTACTTCAGTCACACCTCTAAGTGCCAGCTACCCTCTTAGCAGGCTTCTGTTTACCTAGGGAATGCATATCATGCCAAATGCAGTGATCTGTCATGGGCACCCAAGCTAGAAAAGCTACAGACGCTGTCTGCAAAATGACAAGCCAAAGGTCTTTTACACTGTATAGCTTTACTGTACAACAGCTCATTCAGGGTAAATAATACTCAAAGATTCATTAGAACACATTGTAGAATACCAAGACTGAATGACCAAAAATGGAAATTTACACATCCGAGACTACCATTTGTCCAATTACTTACTTTTCACTGAGGTATAGCAAGCTCACAGTTGGTATGCTTGCTTGTGCGCGTGTGTGTACATGTCAAATGTAAAACACTGACAAAATAAGTTTGATCAGACACAACAGCAAAAAATATTAAAACAATAATATTGAGACAGGAAAACTATTTCCTCTTCCGATATTAAAATTAAAACCTAAAAGTAAAAGTACTAAAAGTACTGTATTTTCATTTTTTTCTGTACAGTGTGCTGTGTGTGTGTGTCTCTCTGCAGTTAATTTGCTATAGAGGGGGTGCTGGTATCACTTCTTTGTTACCTGATATTTAATAGCCTAGAGGGATTCCTCTGTACTTTAAGTGTTAGCCACAAAGTTTGAGAAATCATTTTATGCTCAACTCCTGAGACACTTGCTTGGCTACAAACATCTGCATTACAAGCTGAAGCTAAGTAAAACTTGCAGTAGTGAATTTTAGTCTTTTAAGTATAAACTTACAGTTTTAAAAGTACTGTATTTTCATTTTTTCTGTTTCCTAATTGTGTGTTTTTGAACAGTGTGCTGTGTGTGTGTCTCTCTGCAGTTAGTTCCCCAACCTCCCTCCATGTTCCTGTGTTGGTATTAATGTTGGTGGCTCTGGAATTGCCCGCCCATCCTGTAAGTCTGTATTAGAACACTCCTCCTGGGTCCATCTCATTTGCTCACTTAACTGAGTACAGTTAGAACATATTCTGAGTCTAGTGTTCACTCTACCTAATACAGAGAGAAGATTTGAGAAGGCCAGCCCACTTAGGTTCTTCCTTCCTCTCTTCTTGCACTTAAAAAAAGAAAAAGAAACATGTTTTGCACTTAATTCATGTGCTTTTACTGTGTTTGTGCTACTTCCTACTTTATTTTGCTTTTCTTAAAAGTACTCAGTTTTATTTATTCTGCTGCATTTATTACGGCTTGGTAGTAGCCTGATAAAATTGTAACTGTTATTCTAAGTATTTTGGTTTAAGCACTTGGGCCTCATACCGGTTGTTTTACATTAAGAAGGTTTGCGGTCTGCACTGTTGTGGCAGGACAGGTAGCTTACATCCTTCCAAGCTGGGAATTGCTGATTGAAGGCCCAGTGTCTGCTATTCTAAAAGTGTATTAGTTCTGGCTTAAGCACTTGGGCTTCAGGCCAGTTATTCTACATTAAGAAGGTTTGTGGTCTGCACTCTTGTGGGAGGAGAGGCTGGATTCTGCCCTTCTGAGCTGGGAATTTATGGTCACAGGCTTATTGTGACTGATTATTTGAATTGTTTCTTTCTGAAATTGGTGTGCCTTATTGCTGTAGCATAGACCAGATTCAGGCCTGCTGAATATAGCTTTGTTTGTATAACTTGAGCACTGATCCAGGCCATCTTTTTTTGGAGAAGGTTCCCCTGCAACCTAGTAAGCAGGTGTGAGCCATTAGAACTTGTCTGATTGAAGACTGCTGGAACAGGGATCAGTTCTGAGCTTTTTTCTGGTTAATTGGGTAACTTGTTTAAATCAGTTTGTTTTCTATTGTTATATATATATATATATATATATATATATAAATTGGCACTTTTTTCATCTACTTTTACTGTATTTGTCTTTCTTCCTACTTTATTACTGGGGGCATTGACTACAACTCTGATCTGCGATATATAACAATAAGTATCTTTTTCTGTGCTTTTAAAGTGTTTTTCTGAGTGCATCTGCTTTACTTTCTGAAAAAAAAAAAAAAATATATATATATATATATATATATATATATATATATATATATATATATATATATATATCTTTACTTGTTTCCCACCATTCTAAGATAGTATAGACCAGTTTTCAGGTTAGTGCTGAATTCAGGGCTGTGTTACAAATCTCTGTGTTTGCCCATACCTTACTTGGATAGAAGGAAGCTTCTCTGTTCACCTGTGAGAGAGGAGAGCTTTGAGCAGCCTATCTGTCCCTGGAGGAGTGGTTTCTGCCCAGAAATTAGTAGTTTATTGGCCATTTTGGGCTAATTTCTCTCTCTCTCATTTCCCTGCTATAAATACCATATTTGCCCGGTTTTGCGCACCGGGTAGCTAGGGTAAAACTATTCCCGGCTCCACAAAGGCTTCTCTTCAATTTTTCCCTTGGAACTAGACAAACTTTAAACTTAAGCACTCAAGCCATTCATTTCTCAGCCCAACACTTGCTCAAAAGTTATAGCAAGCACTTATAAACCCTAGCACTAGACCCTCCTGTACTGTACAGAAGGACAAGACTCTCCATTCGACCTTACCAGCCATCCAGTAAAACAGTTCACTGTATCTATCCAGGCATGTCCAAAGGGCAGTTTCAGGTGTACTCTCCAGTCCAACTGGTGAATCTGGGCATTTTGAGACAATGTTACAACTGCCTCATGTACACAGACCACCCCCTCCTCCTACCACCAAACACTAATACATGCGAGAGATGCAGTTATACAGCCAAACTAGAGGCTAAGCTCTCTCAACCCAAGACTGGATCAGGCAGTCAAGAGGAGAAGGGAAGTACTTGAATCACACCACCAGTCTTACACAGACCTATTAAACCAGCACCGGCAAAAAACACACATAAACACATGGAAACATACGCGGAGGATCTAAAAAAAAATCTGCAAAACCAACAGAGACCTCCAAAGCACACATTCAAGCAACCTCCACCCCCCCAACACAAACCATGAAACACATACTTCACAAAACCAGTGTACCATGCATTCACAGCCCTTAAGGCAAAATAACATACCCAACATACTAGTAATAGGTGACTCTATAGTCAGGCTCACTGACGTCCCACTCACTAGGCTGAATAAGGAGAACGTTACTGTTAGCTGCCTGTCAGGTGCCAGGATCCGCCACATAACACAACCACTCAAGTCCCTCCACAACAAGTACAAATATGACTCTGTCATTGTCCATGTTGGTGTGAATGACCTGAGCCGTACCTCCCTGGATGACATGAAAAGAGACATGGAAGAGCTCTCTGATGACGTAGCCCAGGCCGGTATGACCCTGACCCTGAGTAGCATCCTGCCCTCACCAAGAATGATACCACAGTATAAAGAAAAAATTCTCAATTTCAACAATTGGCTAAGTTTCTGGTGTCATTCAAATGGGATCCAGTATCTGTCCACCTGGGATGGCATGCTCGACAAGCCACGCTGCTTCGCTAGAGACTGCTTGCACCTGTCACCCTTAGGCTTTCGAATACTTGCCAAGGCTCTTGCCACCCCCATAGTGCCTTTTTTAGGCAAGGCTCAAAAGACAAACCCACCGCCGTAAATAGCACAAATAACAAAAAACTGAGGGTAATGCTACTCAATGCCAGAAGTCTAAACCTCAAAATGCACGCACTCGAGGCACTCCTCAGTATGGAGAAAATCGATATATGTGCAGTAACAGAAACCTGGTTTAAGGGTCCAGAGAGCACCCCAGCACTACCAGGCTACAACTCATACCATACATTTCAGCCACAGAACCCAAACCGAAATACAAAAGGCGGGGGCGTATCCATATTCATCAAGATACCCACACCTCCAGGTTAGTGGCACAGCACGATGCTTCAGAGATCATCCATGTGCAACTAACAATGGGCAAAACTGCAATTCAAACTGTAGCTTGCTACAGATCACCCACCATGTCCCAGGACCCCCACTCCGCATTTCTGGAAAAACTGCGAAACATAAAGGTCCTACCAAACACCCTAATATTGGGAGATTTCAATTACCCAAACATTAACTGGGAGAACTACTCAAGTACTAGCTCCCTTGCCCAACTTTTCCTAGAATTTATAAACTCAAACGCCCTGGTTCAACTGGTCAACACTCCCACCAGAGGTGACAACATATTGGACCTGGTCATCATCAACATGGGCGACCGGTGTTCCACACCAGAACTCAACCCCTCGCTGGTTAGATCCGACCATAAACAAATCACTTTGGATATCCATATTCCACCCCACCCCCGGACATGAAAGCCACCATGAAAAACTTTTCAAAAGGAAACTTCACATTACTTAAGACGGAAGTGGAAAGTTTCAAAGCCCCCATGCTGAAGGATAACACTGTCCAAGCTGAAAAATCCTTTACTAATGCATTCTACGGGCAGCTACAAGAATGCATGGATCGTGCCATCCCAAGCAAAACCAAGACTCTCTCCTCGAAGAAAAGGAAACCAGTCTGGTGGACCCCTGCCATAAACAAGCTATACAATAGAAGGAGGAAACTAGTACAGAAAAGAGTAAAATCCCAAGAAGGGAAGACATCCCTGATCAGTATCAGCAAGAAACTATTATCCCTCATAAAATCATCCAAGGCGAGCTTCAAAAGAAAAATTGCCAAGGACTCCAAAGAAAACCACAAGGCATTCTTTAGCTATGTCAAGAATCTAAGTGGCAATGTTCAGATCTGCTCAGAGTTAGTGCAGAATGGCACAAAATACATTGAACCGAACAATATCGCCAACATCCTGGCAGACAGGTTCAGTGCAAACTTCACCCTGCTCTCACCCCCAAAAGGGCCCATAACCATACCAGAAGAATGTAGAGTCCCTGAAATCACAGACACTCAGGTTAAAACAGCCCTCTCCAAAGCCAGAAACACAGCATCAATGGGACCGGACGGTGTCCCAGGCTGCATCCTACATAAGCTCAAAGATGACCTAACCCCTCACCTAAACACACTGTTCAAACTCAGCCTCTCCACAGGCTACATACCCATAGAGTGGTGCACAGCAACGGTTATTCCGCTCTACAAAGGTGGAGCCACAACAGACCCCGGGAACTATCGCCCTATAAGCCTGACTAGCTTGGTCTGCAAGGCTATAGAGCGCATCATCATGGAACTCATTAACAGAGACATTGGGAACCTCCAAACACTGGACCCTACCGGGTTTGGCTTTGTTAACGGCAGATCATGCCTCCTAAACTTCTTTGAGACAGTTACCAAAGCTATAGACGAGGGAAAGGTGGCACACACAGCCTACCTAGACATCACTAAGGCCTTCAACACCATTCCCCATTCTGGTATTATAGACAAGCTCACCAGCCTGAACATAAACGCCTACGTCACAAGATGGGTTGCCAACTGGCTCATGGACAGAACCCACATGGAGAGAGTTGTGGGAGCTAGGTCCGTCTCTAAACCGGTTACAAGTGGTGTTTCCCTGGGCTCAGTCCTAGGACCCCTCTTGTTCGGCATATACTTCTCAGAGGTACAGGCAAGCACAGGAGGACTAAGGCTGACCAAGTTCGCAGACTGCTGCAAACTAGGGGCTATAATTGACTCTCCGGCTGACACAGACATCCTCCAAAAGGGTCTCAATGAGACGGATACCTGGTGTCAAAATCATGGCCTCAAGCTAAATGTCAAAAAGTGCATAGTCATGCCCTTTGGAAAAAAAAACAAGTACCCACAAACTACCACATAGGTGGTAGTCCCCTAAATAAGGAAGACGTAATAAGGGATCTGGAGACCCAAGTAGATAGTAATCTCACCTTTGATAATCACATTGCCAAAGTGGTTAGAAAATCCTTCTATATAGCCCACCTAATCACAAAAGGGTTTGCATCCAAATCAAAAGAGGTCATTGTGCCCCTCTACTCATCACTCATCAGACCTATCTTAGAGTACAATGCCCCATTTGGGATGTACCTTGCAAGACACCTGCAACAGCTGGAAAGACCACAGAAGTACATCACCAAGAGGATCAATGGTCTCAAACAGATGCCCTATGCAGCTCAACTGAAGAAACTCCAGTTGTACTCGGTTGCATACCGCCTACTCAGAGTATACAAGGCCATGTACAACCCAGAATTGATGGACATGCTCCACCTAAAGAAAACCTTATCCCCTCGAGCCACACGCTCTAGGGATCTAAACCTCACCATAACATTAAATAGGACGTGCTGGAGGGATAGATTTCCTGCCCCAGATACTTCCTATGCTTTGGAACAAGATTCCAATCTACATTAGGCAGAGCTCCTCGCTAACACTCTTCAAAAGAAACCTTGACGAGTGGATGGGAAACAGAAAGTTTACCTCGGGGATCACTTCAGTGGCTCTGCTGGACAGAGGCACAGGGAACTAATCTAAGGGGGTGGCGAAAGCCAACACATTCTGGCTATGCTTATAAATGCCTTCGGGCAGATAGCCTAGTACCCATCTATGAACCTCCCATAACTAAATAAAAATTCTCTAAATAGTGGCACTGTTACGTGGACGTTTTAATGATGGTAAGGTGTAGGGTTAGGGTTGGTGGAAGGGGCAGTGTTAGGGTTAGGATTAGCACCCACTACTAAGGGGATCTAACACTACATCTTACCGTCATTAAAACCTTCCTGTAACACTGTTACTATACAAGACATACTCAGACACACAAATATTCATAAACACATACAAACATCACTACATCTATTCCCTCCACCTGTCCTTTACCCTAAAATACACAAACTTGCACACAAATGTACAACACCCATCCTTCACTCATCTCCAACCTTAACCCTAACTGAAATACGCACACACACACACACACACACACACACACACACACACACACACACACACACACACACACAAAACCCGCCAACCACTTAATCCACTTACCTGTATTAATATTCCATACATTCGACATATCCACCGTTTGGCAATCAATACCATCAACATTAAATCACATCCCTGTTTGTCAAACTTTCAGTCAAACGCAAGGAACCCATGATTGATATATATATATATATATATATATATACATACATACACACAAACACACACACATATATATAGTACTTTTGTTTATAGAAAGCTTATTCTTTCTTATAACAGAAGTACGACCCCACTTCAGCCAAAGTGCACTCAACCGAAAGTGCACTTTTCCAAAGTGCAGTTTCGTGATCACCAGTTCACCGAACTGGTCATAAAAAAAAACAACACTGCATCACTGAAGCATGCTACAGTGGGAATAAGGAAATATACTTCTTTCCCCACTGTAGTGCGATCCTGGAGTTAGTATATATAAGGAATAGGGGTGCAGGGGGGCTTGCCCTCCTGCAAAACTGTTTTTGTAGTGTTTTATATTTGCTTTTGTGGGGAAAGTGCACTTTTGGTGAAGCACACTTTCATGTAAATGGGGTCATACTTCTGTTATTCGAAAGAACAAGCTTTCGATAAACAGAAGTAGACCCGTGCTGCGGTAGTATTGTCGTCTCACAGTAAGATGCTGTCCGGTTCGATTCTCAGCTAGAGCGTCTTCTGCATGGAGACATGCATGAATGGGCATACCTACATTGAAGGTTGTGTGTCAGGCCTAGCAAGCCGGTGCGTAAAAATCAACTGCCAATCATTAGCAGACTGGAGTTCCGCTGTGGCGACCCCTAACCGGGAAAAGCCAAAAGACACAAACAAACAAATATATATATATATATATATATATATATATATATATATGTATATATAGATGTATATATATATATATATATATATATATATATAGATGTATATATAGATATATATATATATATATATATATATATATATAGATATATATATATATATATATATATATGCAGGAGGCAAATCCTGGAAAAAAACTGAAAGGAAAACAGCAATATCCAACATATACTGTTGTGCTGTTTTCTTGTACTTTTGCACCTTATTCTCATAATTCCATAGCTTGGATTTTTTGTAGTCTCTGAATTACAATAGGGAGCCATTATGGAAACTAATCCTGTGACAGCTCAGCATTGTATCCCCCAATTCCTAGCCAGCCCTCTTATTCCTATTGACCATTCTGGCTCACTACTTTAAGAGCAGAAATCGTTTCTTAAATTCTACTTGAAACTCAGATCAAGATTAAACATATAAAGAAGTATGCTTATCTCACTACCACCATCCCTAACTTCCTGATTAAGCATTTTATTTTGATTTTCCATGAATGCTTGTTTGAGTCAAAATATGCATCTCTTTTGCCCAATTTCCTTTCAGACATACCTGTTCAACACATGTTCTCCTTCGCCATTTCCAGAGTCACAGCATGTTCTCTGCTTTAACAATGATGATAAACATGGCAGAAAGAGTGACCACAAGAAGTACTGTAAAATCTGTCATCGTAGGTAGTTTTTGTATGATCTCTGTATGGTTTTCTCCTCAGGAAAGATAAAGGCCCATTTTTAGGTTAAAGGCAGGACTACCTCAATAATTAGCAGGATAAAAACCAAAGGGACAGACAGCAGGGTCTTTTAATAGTTGAGTGTATGATAAAGGGTAGCTGTATTTATAACTGAAGACAAGTCTCATTTCCGCTATCCCTAAGTACACAAAACTGGCACAGTACAAGGACAGTTTTGGCCCCCTGAAGTTCTCTGCCTTATCATTAAGATATTGGCAAACATTCCTTACAAGCAGATGCTTCCAGTCATACAACACAGACACATTTTATCTCCTAGGAAGAATGCTTTTTGCCCCTAATATCACAGCTCTACAGCTCCCATTTTTGCAAGAAACTTTATATTTTCTAGCACTGTCAAAGGACTTCCAGCTATGGCACTGGTCTGACTGTGTAGATCATGTTTTTTTTATTCAGTAAATTACTAAGCAAGATACATAGCATGACTGTAGACCTTTGTGATCACATCCATCTGCTTCAACCATGGGATTGGGTAGCTACAGGCTGCAGCCATTCAGTACCTGTAAGATTTTCCTCACCTGAAGTACTCCTTCCATAACTCATACAATGCACTATGTTTTACCTTCTCTCCAAACTGTTTGCCCAAATACAAACAGGACTCACTGACTAGATAAAGGCCTCAAGGCCATTTCACCAAATCTTCACAGAAGGGAAGAGCAATCAAGAGGAGGAATGTGGGTATGGTTGCTGAAACGGACAGAAATCATGAACACCAAACATTATGATAAACATATAATTTTCATATCATATATGATCCAGTCTGTCCTCTTCAATCTCTACAACCTTAGGGATGGACTCGAGACAGAATACAATGGAGTGTCATGGAGCAAAAGGGAGACAGACCCTATCATCACATATGGCTTATAATGTCTTGTAAAAGTGCACAGTAAAGCCATTGTTGCAAATGCACAGGGATCAAGTGAAGACGTTTTGAAAAAATTCTGGGATGCACCTTGAGCTCTGCTAAAATGCACTTTTGGTTTACATGGTAAGATCTTCTTGTACTTTGCACAGTAAAAACAGTACAGTGTGTTAGCCATCTGGGAAAGATAACCTTAGAAGCTTTTCACCTCAATTATTTTGAAGTGGAAGATAAACACAACTGATTATCTTTTGTTAAATTGTTTTTTCTGTCCATGAAAAGTGTAGCTGATGGTGGACATCTAGGTAATGAAATAAAACACTGTCCCCTAAGTTCTCAGGACAGAAAATAAGGAAGTTGATGATTTACCTACAGCTCTGGTGCCACTTTAGGCATAAAAGCTAGACTTGTTTGTTAAGGCACCCTAACTCTGTGAAATTCAGTCTCCTAAAAACCCTCTTAATATCAACCTCTACAATTTTTCACAGCTAATCAACTCTAACACACCCCTCAAAAAACCTCTCTAGCGGCAGTATTCTAGACTGGATTCTAGTCTCTCATCCCCATTATTTCTCTGACAGTGGCACTGTTCCTGATCCCCTTAGTGACCATATACCCATCTTCACTCATCGACTCCCATCACTCCTGCATCGCACCCATAATTATATTACTATCTGTAACCAAAAAAAAATTTAACCCAACAACCTTTTCAAACTCTCTAAAAGCAATTAACTGGAATTGTCTAAAAACATTATCTCTAGATAACGCAGTTGCCCACTTCAACTCAATATTCCTAAAACTACTTGACTCACATGCACCCTTAAGGACTAAGAGAATTAAAATTAAAACAGCCCCTTGGGCTAACCAAAAACACACTAGCAACTATGCGGCACAGAGATAAAGTCTGGGCACACTACCAGAAAAACAAATCCCCCCTAGTCCATAATGAATATAAAATACTTCAAAATAAGGTAAAAAAGCTCAATCTCTGATTGACAAAATTACTTCTCCACACTCCAAAACAATAATAAATCAAACCCTCAGAAATTCTGGAAAGGTATCTCTACTCTCCTTAACCCCAGCAAACAAGACACCCCTACCCCAGACCCAAATGCTCCTGACCTAGATTTGGCTACCCAATTTAACTCTTTTTTTCATTGAATCTATTTCCAAATTAACATCATCTTTCTCTAACACCACTACATTCTCCAGTACTCCCCCACCCTCCCCCACCAACACTCTACCCTGCACTGCTACTACTTCCTCATTCCCATCTACTAACTCTCGTCCCTCCACTCCTTCTCCTACTCTAACTACTTCATTATCTTCATCTGCCCCTAATTCCCCCTCTTCACACTCTCCTTTTCTCTCATTCAAACCTATACCCACTTCTACTATAAAGAAACACCTTCTGAAACTGAAACCATGCACTAATGCTCCTGATAACATCCCTTCCTACTTTCTTAGCAAAGCTGCTGAAGCAATTGCCTACCCCATTAGCATTTTAATCAACCGCTCTATCCAAGAATGTATAGTACCCAAATCTGGAAAAAGGCCTTCATCATACCTTTACATAAAGGTGGCAACAATAACAATGTTACTAATTTCCGTCCCATCGCTATCCTGTCCCCCATCTCTAAACTCCTAGAAAAGTGTATCCAACTACAACTCCTTCCACATCTCTTAGATAATCACCTACTAACTCCCACACAACACGGATTCAGACCAAATCATGACACTATGACCGCCCTCCTCTCCTTCCTTGAAACTGTAAATAAAGCCCGTGACTCTGGCCAAATTATTTCTACCCTACTACTCGACCTCTCTAAGGCCTCTGACACTATCTCTCACAGCCTGCTGCTAACTAAACTCTCAAAACTTAACCCATCTCCCTCCTCTCTGAACTGGTTCTCCAGCTACTTATCTAACAGATATCAAGCAGTAAAATGGAAAAAGGCCACCTCCTCATTTCTAAATACCCCTACTGGAGTACCCCAGGGCTCCATACTGGGTCCCCTTCTCTTTAATATATTTATAAATGATTTCTGCAACTCTATCCCATTCTCAGACATCATCCAATATGCAGATGATTCTACTATTATATGCTCTGCCACTTCTACCCCTCACTCCTAAAACTGACTCAAGATGCTTTTACAACCACTGAGCAATGGATGAAAAGAAATCACCTAGCACTCAATGCCTCTAAAACCAAATTAATGTTATTTACCCCCTCCAAAGTAACCTCTTTCGATAAAAACACATTCTCTATCACTAGTCAAAATAACTCACCTCTGGAACTCGTGTCAGAGACCAGGTTACTTGGGGTCCAGATTGATAGCCAGCTCAAATTCAACTCTCACCTACAACTAAATATCAAAAAAACAAAAACTAAGTATGCTCTACCGACAAAATCATTACCTTACACCTGCTACCAAAATCACTCTCTCTACCTTATTTCTTATCCCCTCCCTTCTCTACTGAGCTCCACTCCTAACTAATCTACAGTCCTCTTTGAAAACACAACTTTCCTCTTGCTACAATAAAATCGCCAAGTTCCCTATCAATCACAAGTCCTCCACCCACCACTGTTCCTCTCTCCAAAAGCTAAAATGGCTAGAGCTACCCAGTTATCTCACATACACTCAACTAACTCTTGCACACAAGCTCATTTTCAACCCCTCCCTCTGTCCCTCCCTTTCGTCAGCCTTTAAAATGCACCTTCCTGACACAGTATTAAGGTCCAACAATCAAAATCTATTAGAAGTATATAAACCAACTCGTTCCCCAGGCAAAAATCTTCTGTCTTATGGCCTTGCACGCCTTTGGAACTCCCTACCACCATCCATTCGCACCACCCCCAACCATTTTATTTTTAAAAGATCTATTCATTCACATCTAGTATCCCAGTGGGAATGCTCTTGCTCCCACCCCACATAACTAACACTTGCAATTTCCATCTTCCTTCTTTTCCCTGTTTTCCTCCTGCATTTTTTCTTATTATTTACCCCTAACTCATACATATTATTATTCCTATGATATTTGGAAAGAACTCACTAGGCCACACCTCCTAAGTGTTTGCTTCCTAATATGTTACTATTTCTCAGTATTTTCGTGCAATACTTCCTAATATCTTATTATTTCTCAGTACTTTCATGCAATATTCCTTTTAGTCTGTATTATCTATTAATTTCATCACTAGTCTGTATTAATTCTAGTTTTGCTGTATTATTTGAAATTGTTTTTCTTTCATCTTTAACTTTTGTATAATAGTATAATTTGTATAACTACTATGAATAACCTACTGTAACCTATTTAGTTTTGGAGCTTTTCTCCCCAGGACTCCATTGAAAATGGGTTCATTTTGGCCCAATGGACTATCCTGGTAAACCAACTGCAAATAAATAAATTAAAAAATAAGGGAGTTTTGAAAACATGGCGCAAAATTTAGACTATTGGGATCTCTGAGTGATTCTTTTCAATAGAAGGTTCGCAACCTCTAACTTGGCTGCTTGTTTTTGATAGGGTGGATGTCTAGAATTAAAGATGCTGCCTGTGAAAGGGTTGTGTGGACTCTAGGTATTATCTTCCTAATCCACTTGCCCTGTGTGATGTCACGACAAAAGGAGTGATGCAGGGAGATCTGACCCTTGTATGTCTTATGAGGAAGACAGTCAAGAAAGTTCTCAGCAATTCTACATTTTTCCTCAACAGTAGAATACCTGGTTTTGCTAACTGCCTCTAACTCAGGTTGATATCCATTCTGGAAACAAGTGCATTAGTTAGACACACAGTGCTGCTTGAAGGGTTAACTACCATCTCTTTTTAAACCACTGTGTTATGTAGTTGTCTCATGAACAGGTTTACTAAGACTGCCTAAGGCTGTGACCTGAAAGACTAATTTTCTTTGTAAGCTCCCAGGGAGCAATTTGTCCAGCATCTCCAGTGATTTATCTAATGACTTGTGAGTCATATGCATCAGTAATTCAAAGCCCTGATTAAAAAAATAAAAAATCCTTCAACCATACACACATCCAAAATTTTCAGCAACTAGAACTCCTTGTTAGGCTTGTAAACTGTTAGACTCTCCACAGAGGTTCCTGACGGCAGTAAAGTAGCCAAAATAAACAAGCCAGCTAAAGGGGCCCTTATTCCAACAATTGTGATCCTTGGAAGACTGGAAGATCTAGTCTGATCTCCTAGGGATAGGTGCCACCACATCTGGTTCTTGCCAAACTCTTTTCATGTCCAGAAGAACCAGGCAGTCTGCAGGAGGAACCATCTAGGAAGTCGGCTGTTAGACCCATTTGTCTCACAGGTAATGTAATAAAAACTTCTAACCTGAACTTGACAGTCATGAGGAGAAGGTAAACATTCACACCACACCACACTCATCACATAGTCTCACTAAATCTACACCACCAAAATCCACACACAGTAACACAAAAACATTCGCAGAGGCTCTCACTAATAATCTAAGCAACAGAGACCTCCAAAGCAGAAACGCAAGCAACCTCCATCCCCTAACACAACCCAAATGACACATAGCCCACAGACTCAGTGTGCCACTCAACCACAGCCAATAAGGCAAAACAACGTACCCAACACACTAGTCATAGGTGACTCTATAGTCAGGCACACTGATGTCCCACTCACCAGGCTAAACAACGAGAAGGTTACTGTCAGTTGCCTGCGGGGTGCCAGGATCCGCCACATAACCCACACACTCAGGTCACTCCACAACAAGTACAAATATGACTCTCATTGTCCATGTTGGTGTGAATGACCTGAGATGTACCTCCCTGGACTACATGAAAAGAGACATGGAAGAGCTCTCCGATCTTGTAGCCCAGGCAGGTATGACCCTAGCCCTGAGTAGCATTCTGCCATTGCCCAGAATGATACCGCAGTACAAGGACAAAATGATTGACTTCAACAATTGGCTAAGCTTCTGGTGTCATTCTAAGGGGATCCAGTATCTGTCTACTTGGGATGACATGGTCGACAGACCACGATGCTTTGCCACAGATGGCCTGCACCTGTCGCCCCTGGGATTCCGGATACTGGCTAAGGCTCTTGCTGCCCCTATAGTGCCTTTTTTAGGCAGGGTTCAAATAACAAATTCACCACCATAACAGGAATACGCAAGCAAAAACTGAGGGTTATGCTACTCAATGCTAGAAGTCTAAATCTCAAAATGCACTCACTCGAGGCACTCCTTAAAATGGCGAACATCGATATCTGTGCAGTGACTGAGACCTGGTTCAAGGCTCCAGAGAGCACCCCTGCACTACCAGGCTATAACTCATACCACACTTTTCGGCCATGTAACCTGGACCGAAACACCAAAGGCAGAGGTGTGTCCATAGTCATTAAGGATATCCACACCTCCAGGCTAGTTGCTCAGCATAATGCATCCGAGATTATCCAAGTGCAACTAACTCTGGGCAAAACTGCAATCCAAACTGTAGTTTGCTACAGATCCCCCACCATGCCCCAGGATTCCCACTCCTCTTTTCTTGATGTACTGGAAAATATTAGGGTTCAACCAACCACCCTAATAATGGGCAATTTCAACTACCCCACCATTAACTGGGAAAACTACTCGTGTACCAACTCCTTAGCTCAATTCTTTCTGGAATTCATAAACTCCAATGCCCTAGATCAACTTATCCATACCCCCACCAGGGGAAACAATATCCTAGCTCCTTTCTAGCCGTCTCCCTTATAGACTGAGGTGGCATTATCTGGGCAAGACAGTCCAAGGCATCTGGCAGGAACACGAGGCTCATTACCAACATGAGTGACCGGTGTTCCACACATGAAGTCAACTTCTCTCTGGTCCGATCTGACCATAAGCTTATCACCCTTGATATCCACATCCCACCCCCACCCCCATTAAGGAAACCACAGTAAAAAATTTCTCCAAAGCCAACATCATGCTTCTTAAGACAGAAGTGGTGAACTTCATGACACCCATGCAGCTGGACAATACAGTTACAACTGCTGAATCCTACACAAATGCACTCTATAAACACTTACACAAGTGCAAGGATTGTGCTATCCCAAACAGAACCAAGACACTATCCTCCAAAAAAAGGAAGCCAATCTGGTGGTCCCTTGCCATAAACAAACTGTACAACAGAAGGAAGAAACTGTTGCAAAAGAGAGTAAAATTCCATGAGTGGAGGAGCTCCCTGGTCAGCCTCAGTAAGAAGCTGAGATCCCTTATAAGATCCTCCAAAGCTAGCTACGAAAACAAAATTGCCACTAAATCCAAGACAACCACAAAGCATTCTATAGCTATGTCAAGAATCTAGATGGCAACACCCAGATCTGCTCTGAGTTACAAAGGCACGAAAATGACAGAACCAACTGATATTGCCAACATCCTGATCGATTCAGTGCTAACTTTACCCCCCTCTCTTCCCCTAAAGGGCTCATATCTATACAGGAAGAATGCAGAGTCCCTGTAGTCACAACTACGCAGGTAAAAGCTGCACTCTCTAAAGCCAAAAACACAGCATCCATGGGACCGGACAACATCCCAGGCTGCGTTTTACACGAACTTCAGAACGAACTGGCTCCCCACTTAAGCACCATGTTCAATAATAGCCTCGCATCACTCTTTGTGTCCACTGAATGGTGCACAGCAACAGTTATCCCACTCCAGAAAGGGGGAACCACCACTGATCCCGGGAACTATCGACCTATTAGCCTGACGAGCCTGGTCTGCAAGGCCATAGAATGTATCATCATGGAACTCATAAACAAAGACATTGGTAACCTCCAAACTCTGGATCCCACCCAGTTCAGGTTTGTGAAAGGCAGATCATGCCTCCTGAGTCTGATCAACCTCTTTGAGGCAGTCACCAAAGCCATGGATGAGGGTAAGGTGGTTCACACAGCCTATCTTGACCTCGCCAAGGCTTTCGACACCATCCCCCATTCTGCAATTATAGCTAAACCCACTAAACTAGGTATAAATCCCTATGTCACAAGATGGGTTGCCAACTGACTCACTGACAGAACCCACACTGTAAAAGTTGCAGACTCCAAATCTGACCTCAAAGCAGTGACAAGTGGAGTACCACAGGGTTCTGTCCTGAGACCTCTCCTGTTTGGTATCTACTTCTCTGAAGTACAGGCTAACACAGAAGGCCTCTGGCTAACAAAGTTCGCAGATGACTGCAAATTAGGAGCCATAGTCAAGTCCCCCAAATGATGTGGACATCCTACAGAAGGGCCTCACTGAGACAGATGCCTGGTGTCAGAGCCATGACCTCAAGCTCAATGCCAAAAAGTGCAGTGTCATCCCCTTTGATAAAAACTCTGTACCCATAAACTACCACATAGGCAGCAATCTACTTAACACCGAATGTGTGATAAAAGACCTTGGGACTCAGGTGGACAGTAGTCTCTTTTTTGATAATCACATCGCCACAGTAGTCATGAAGTCCTTCTACGTGGCACATCTCATCACAAAAGGGTTCTCATCCAGGAAAAAAGAGGTCATTGTTCCCCTCATTAGACCCATTATAGAGTACAACGCCCCTTTTGGAATGTACCTCACAAGACATCTGCAGCAGCTGGACAGGCCACAGAAGTACCTCACAAAGAGGATTACTGGCCTCAAACAAATGCCCTACACTGACCACCTCAAACAACTCCAGCTTTACTCCGTAGCATATCGCCTACTCCGAGGTGATCTCTGCCTAACATATAAAGCTATGTCAAACCCAGAGCTGTTGGACATGCTACACCTAAAGAAATCCCAATCCCTCCAAGCTACATGCTCTAGGGACCTAAACCTTGTCACCACAACAAACAGGATACGCTGGAGGGATAGATTCCTGTCCCAGAGACTTCCTATACTCTGGAACAAGCTACCCATCTATGTCAAGAAAAGTTCTTCATTAGCACTCTTCAAGAAAAATCTTGATGAGTGGATGGAAAATAGGAAATACACCCCGGGGATCACTTCTGTGTCTCTGCTGGACAGTGGCACAGGAAAATAACTTTCTTGGGTGGCGTAAGCTATGGAACTTTGCTGGCTAGGCTTACGTAGGCCCTTGGGCTGATAGCCTAGTACCTACCTATGAACCTGTTGAGAAAAATGAAAGACTTGGTGTGTGCGCTTTTAGTGCTAAGGTGTCACATGGTGTGGCCTCTTAGCACTGGTGCAGCCATCACATGGTGTGGGCTGTTAGCACTGGTGCAGGTGTCACACGGTGTGGGCTTTTAGCTCTGCTACAGGTGTCACACAGTGTGGGCTCTTAATGCTGCTGCAGATGTCACATTGTGTGGGCTCTTAGTGCTGCTGCAAATGTCACACGGTGGGGGCTCTTATTGCTGCAACAGGTGTCACACAATGGGGGCTCTTAGTGCTGCTACAGGTGTCACACGATGGGGGCTCTTAGTGTTGCTACAGGTGTCACACGATGGGGGCTCTTAGTGTTGCTACAGGTGTCACACGATGGGGGCTCTTTGTGCTGCTGTAGGTGTCGCACGGTGTGGGCTCTTAGTGCTGCTGCAGGTGCACTGCTATTGTAATATCCCTGTTACTACATATATGTCTTGCAGTTATAATGTTATGTTAATGCCCTTAGATATAACGAGTCTCTACACATCTGCTGGATAAGAAGTACCTCTGTACACACCACTAACCCACAATTTACTGTAATATGCAACTGACATGCCTTTGGTGAGGCTGTCTGTCTACCTTAGCCTTTGCCACTCCTCTTCTTTCACTCTAAATCTTGCCCAGGATCACTGTCTTCTCTAATGAATCCTACATTCAAAAATTATCTAGTCAAAGTATTTGAGTGCCAATTTTACTGTTGGACCTTCCAGTGAACAATATGGTTCACCTCTTAAGTACTGATTGATCTGATCTTCTTGCAGTCCATAGCATTCTCAAAAGTGTTGCACAACATCACAGTTTAAAATCACTGACTTACCAGTTAAGTTTTGATGACAAAGACCTTTGTTAACAATGGAGCTGATGTTTTTGCCTTTTAAAATGTTATTTAGATCTGTCATACATTTCCATCTAAGAAGGGAGTGTCTTTAAATTTCCTTGGGGGCAAAGATCTTTGGGCCCGGGAAAATAAAAGCTGTCCTTGTCTCACTTATTCCCACCGTATCTGCAAAGAATTGACATGACACAGTATTAAGTTTCATGATGTTGAGCACTGAGGTAGCTTTTGTCACCTTCATCAACATTCACTCATCTGCATATAAGAGGTCACTAATACCTTTACTTTAGCAATACTAATACCTCTTCTTTATGGTTACCAACACTGCACCTACTATAAGACACTTGGATCCCATGTCAAACAAGAATATTCTACCTAAAAATAACCTAAGAAGTCCTAGACAAATAATACCATTGGGCAGTATATGTCTCTTCTTTTCTAGTCTTGCTGCCTTCACTTTATTTCAATATTCTGACTTGCTATACTATCTGTTCATAGATTCATTTTTGTAACTACAAGGTTTTAATGTCTTGGGCTCTTTGATTCCTTAGTTTACAAATACACCCTGATTGTTTTAAACTCTATTACGTTCACTGTGTTATCAATTCTAATCAAATGATGTTAAATTTTATGAATTATGTTTTATGTGGAGCTTTTTTCCCTGGACCTCCGCTAAAAAAGGATGTGTCCAGTCGGACTTTCCCGGTAAACAAATGTAAAATAAATAAAGAAAATAAAAAGAAGTTATGTACTTACCATAACACTCCATATGTGTAAGTTCATCTCATTCTTTATTCTCACTGATGGGGTTGGATCTGATCCATCGGATCCGTCTCAGCCATTTTGCAAGCTCGAGGTCTCCAGCAAAGCTCATGGGCCTCTTGTTACCCATAATGCAACACCTAGATACCGCAGATCTATTTTGCCCTTATCAGACTGATAAAGAAAATATAAAGTATATACATATATGTGTAAATGTATATAACCCTCAAAAATACACAAAACAATGAATTCTGAGGCTATATGGCCCTGTAAGAACCCAAGTTGTGCTACTCAGTCTCCCAGGAGTATAGGAAGGGGGTATGGAGGGGGGTTCTGAAAATAAAGGGTGAGATGGACAACAAACATGGAATTTTATGGTAAGTATATAACTTCTTTATGCAATGTTGTCAATCTCACCTTTATTCTCACTGATGGGACCTCGTCCCAAGCAACCTGACTCTTGGGTGGCTCATGGAAGTACAATTCTCAGAACCACAGAACTGAAAAAGGCTCTACTCCTAGAGGCCAAATCCACTTTGTAACAAGTGATAAAGGTATGAGGCTTTGCTGAAGTTGCTGCAGCACAGTTGTTATCCAACAGTAATCTAGCTTGAAAAGCCGCAAAAGTGGCTACTGACCATGTGGAATGAGCTTTAAAATTACTTATATGTAGTCTATTTTTTGAATTGTAGATGTAAGATATACACAATGTGAGCCATTTAGATAAAGTAACTTTTGTGACTGGTTGATCTTTCCTAATATCAGAATAAGAGACAAAAACCTGATCTGATTTTCCAAATTCAGAAGGTCTTTGTAGGTACAAACATAACTGTCCGTGAACATCTAAGGAGATGCAGTAAATATTCTCCTTTATTTTGGAAATTTGGGAAGAAAACTGGCAGCTCTACTGAGGTTACTTTCTGACACAACCTTTGATAGAAAAGAGGGATTAGTGCTTAAAGAAACTTTGTCCTTATGAAAAATTAGGTATGGGGCTTTGGCTGATAAAGCTTGTAATTCAGAAACTCATCTGGCTGATGTAATAGCCACTACAAAGAGCGCTTCCCAGGAGAGGTATTTCAAGTCACATGTTGCAGATGGTTTAAAAGGGGGGCAGATGATGTTAGACAAAATGAAAGTGAGATCCCAGGGGGGGGTGTTGGATTCTAATATGGTGGTCTTGTCATAGTAGTCCCATTTAAAAAAGATTTACAAAGTCTGTGTGACACGATACCAGAGCCATTTTCTCCTATATGGAAATTGGAAATTCCTGCCAACTGAACTCTAACAGCAGCTGCAGCAGCTCCTTCATTGAAACGTTTTTCCAAACATTCTATAACAATGTATGGGTGCAGAAAAAGGGTCTATCTGATTATCGCTGGCACATTAACACATCTCTTCTGTACAATTTTTGTGTGGAGGTTTTATGAGAAGCTAACAAGATGTGTTTGACTGAAGAGGAAAGGAGAGGAAACCTGGCAATCAGGGGAAGTGCAGCGGTCAAGCTGTTAGTTTGAGATTGTCCAGAGTGGGGTCAACTATTCCTGACAGGTGAGTCAGAATGTCTGGAACAGGGTCCAGAATCCATGGTTTGTCTCAAAGATGAGGCTGTAGAAAGGGGAACCAGATTTGACAAGGCCAATTGGGGGCAATCAGGATTACCGTTGTCTCCAACAAACTGGCTTTCTGCAAAAAAAAAATTGGGAATTAGAGTGATGGGGGAAAGGCATAAAGAAGTCCCAGAGGCCAATCATGAACAAGTGCATCCCTTGGTGACTCCCCCGTAGGAGGGATCAGGGCAAAATTGTCACTGCATTTGGCACTGATGGGCAATGCAAAGAGATCGAAGTGAGGCTGGCCTATTTTCAGATCATCTCCTCCATAACCTTCTGATTGAGGGATCACACGTGTGGCCAGAGTATGGTCCTGCTCAATTTGTCTGCGATCACATTGGATTTCCCCTGGATGTGTGTTGCTATCAGAAAGCAGTTGGAAGCCATTCCCAATTGCCAGACCCTCAGAGGTTCTCGGCAAATGGGGTAAGATCTGGTACCCTCCTATTTATGTACTAGACTACAACCGTGTTGTCCGACTGAACTGCTATCGTTTCAAGAGGCAGAGTGTCTTGAAATGCCTGCAATGCCAAAAGTATCACCCTCATCTCTAGGATGTTTACGTGCAAATGAGCCTCGTGTTCCTGCAAGATGCCTTGGACTGTCTTGCCCAGATAATGCCACCTCAGTCTATAAGGGAGATGGCTAGAAAGGTGCTTGGTAAGACATCTGGACAGAGGAAGAATGACAAGGAGACATGGTGGTGGAATGAGGAAGTACAGGAGAGTATACAGAGAAAGAGGTTGGCAAAGAAGAAGTGGGATTGTCAGAGAGATGAAGAAAGTAGACAAAAGCATAAGGAGATGAGGTGCATGGCAAAGAGAGAGGTGGCGAAGGCTAAGGATAGGGCATATGAAGAGTTGTATGAAAGGTTGGACACTAAGGAGGGAGAAAAGGACCTGTACCGATTGGCTAGACAGAGGGACCGAGCTAGGAAAGATGTGCAGCAGGTAAAGGTGATAAAGGATAATGAGGGAAACATACAAGCAAGGAGAGTGTGTTGAGCAAATGGAAAGAGTACTTTGAGGGGTTGTTGACTGAAGAGAATGAGAGGGAGAGAAGGTTGGATGATGTGGGGATAGTGAATCATGAAGTGCAAGGAAGAAGTAAGGACAGCTATGAAGAGGATGAAGAATGGAAAGGCTGTTGGTCCAGATGACATACTGTGGAAGTATGCAGGTGTTTAGGTGAAATGGCAGTGGAGATTTTAACCAGATTGTTTAATGAAATTTTGGAGAGTGAGAGGATGCCTGAGGAATGGAGAAAAAGTGTTTTGGTACAGATTTTGAAGAATAAGGGTGATGTGCAGAGCTGTAGTAACTGAAGAGGGATTAAATTGATCAGTCACAGCATGAAGTTATGGGAAAGAGTAGTGGAAGCTAGGTTAAGAAGGGACATGATGATTAGTGATCAGCAGTATAGTTTCATGCCGGGAAAGAGCACTACAGATGTGATGTTGGTTCTGAGAGTGTTGATGGAGAAGTACAGAGAAGGTCAAAAGGAGTTGCAATGTGTTTTTGTAGACTTAGGGAAAGCATATGACAAGAGTGCCTAGAGACGAGTTGTGGTACTGTATGAGGAAGTCAGGAGTGTCAGAGCAGTATGTAAGAGTGGTACAGGATATGTATGAGGGTAGTGTGACAGTGGTGAGGTCTGCGGTGGGAGTGATTGATGCATTTAAGGTGGAGGTGGGATTACATCAAGGATCAGCTCTGAGCCCTTTCTTATTTGCAATGGTGATGGACAGGTTGACAGACGAGATCAGACAGGAGTCCCCGTGGGCTATGATGTTTGCAGATGACATTGTGATCTCTAGTGAGAGTAGGGAACAGGTGGAGGAGACCCTGGAGAGATGGAGACATGCTCTAGAGAGAAGAGGAATGATTGTCAGCAGGACTAAGACATGTGTGTGAATGAGAGGGAGGACAGAGGAATGGTGAGGATGCAAGGAGTAGAGGTGGTGAAGGTGGATGAGTTTAAATACTTGGGATCAATAGTTCAGAGTAATGGTGAGTGTGGAAGAGAGGTGAAGAAGAGAGTACAGGCAGGATGGAGTGGGTGGAGAAGAGTGTATTTTTTAAGCATTTTTATTGCTTTTTTCGACCTTTTGTGCATTTCGACCACTGTTTCTACATATATTATTGTGATATTACCTGTTTTCTCTGTTTTTCTGAGCTTAATTTGTTGATTGCACTTCTTAGCTTAAGTTTTGCTTATAAGTTAACCTACAGGCTAATACACTCAAGTGTACTAGCCTTTGATAGCATTTAGTCGAAAAACCAAGCATTTACTGTATTTTCTGTCTGTGTGTGTAAAAAAAACTTGAAAAAAAAAAAAATACTTCTGCTTTCCTAACTTTCCTAGCTAGTTGTTCCAGTGATCAGATTTTGCTGATCCCTGGGCTTTGTATTTGGTTCCTGTGTTCCTCCATTTTCTTGTGTGGCCAGAGGGAAGTTTCTTTACTCACCAGTGAGAGTGGGGAGTACTGAGCTGCCCGTTTGTCCTCAGAGGAGTGGTTAGAGACAGTAACTGGTAATTCATTGGCCATTTTGGGTCATTTCCTGTTTTTTCCAGCCCCCTGCTATAAAGCACGCTTTAGCGCGGAGTTGCCACAGGAGCACACAAGAGCAGCGGCGGTTAATCAAGGTTAAACTATTCGGGCTACCTAAAGTCCACTCTTCAAATTTTCCCTTAAAACAGCCTTCCTTGAACTGTACTGCTGATCTAACCAGCGCATTCTATATCTAAAAAGCTCAGCTCTACCTGATTCCTAAGTAGACTATTCTCTATCTGTAAAGCCTAGCACTTGCTCCTAAAGTATTGTTTTACTTGATATAGCACTTTTATTATACATAGTACCCCACCAGCCAAAAACCCTTTTCGATCACCCACATCCCCCGGAGTCTTTTAAAGTCCTTGTCTATTCCTTCTAGCATGTCGAGGGATCAGTTGCTGGTGTCCTCTCCTGCTCAGCTAGTGAATCTGGGAATATTGAGGCAATGTTACAATTGTCTCATGTACACGGACAACCCTCTCCTTCTCCCACAAAACACAAATACATGCGAGAGATGCAACTATATAGCCAAACTGGAGGCTGAGCTCTCTCAACATAGGACTGGTAAGACCAGACAGGAGGAGAAGGTAACCACACACACCACAAACCCAGTCTCACATAGTACTATCACAACTTCAAATCATACACATAAATACACAAAGACATACTCGGAGGCTCTGATCAAAATCTACCAAAACAGCAGAGGCCACCAAAGCAGACACCCAAACAACTGCCACCTCAGGACACAACACATGCAACACATAGACCACAAAGTCAGTGTGCCAAACAGTCACAGCCCTTAAGGCCAAACACAATGCCAGACACACTCGTCATTGGTGACTCCATAGTCAGACACACTGACGTCCCGCTCACCAGATTGAGCAAGGAAAAGGTCACAGTAAGCTGCCTGTCGGGCGCTAGAATCCGCCACATAACGCAAGCACTCAGGTCTCTCAACAGCAGGTACAAGTACTACTCTGTCATTGTCCACGCTGGTGTGAACGACCTGAGACGTACCTCCTTGGACTACATGAAAAGAGACATAGAGGAGCTCTCTGATTATGTAGCCCAGGCAGATATGACCCTGACCTTGAGCAGTATCCTACCTTCACCAAGAATGATGCCACAATACAGAGACAAGATGATCAGCTTTAATAATTGGCTTAAACTCTGGTGTCATTCAAAGGGGATCCAATGTCTGTCTGCCTGGGATGACATGCTGGACAAGCCACGCTGCTTCGCAAGGGACGGCTTGCACCTGTCACCCCTGGGCTTCCGGATATTGGCAAAGACTCTTGCCACCCCCATAGTGCCTTTTTTAGGCAAGGCTCAAATTCTAAACCTACCACTCTAGAACACAAAAAAGGAAAAAAACTAAGGGTAATGCTGCTCAGTGCCAGAAGTCTCAACCTCAAGATGTACGCACTCGAGGCCCTTCTCAGTATGGAGAACATGCCTGTGCTGTGACTGAAACCTGGTTCAAGGCTCCCGAGAGCACCCCGGCACTATCAGGCTTTACCTCATATCATGCGTTCCAGCCCCAAAATCCGGACAACACCAAGAAAGGAGGGGGGGGGTCTCTATATTCATCAAGGACACCCACACCTCAAGGTTGGTGGCAACGCACGATGCATCGGAGACCATCCAGGTGCAATTAACCATAGGCAAGACTGCTCTGCAATTTGTAGCATGTTACAGGCCACCCTCTCAATCTCCAGAACCTCACATAGCTTTCCTGAAAACACTGGAGGGGATAAATGTATCTCCAAACACCATCATACTAGGTGATTTCAACTACCCGAATATAGACTGGGATCACTACTCTAGCCCAAAGGTTCCTAGAGTTCATAAACTCAAATGCCATGGAACAACTAGTCACCATCACCACAAGAGGAGATAACATACTAGATCTCATCATCACGAACATGGGGTCACAATGTTCAACACCTGAAGTATACCCCTCACTGGTGAGATCAGACCATAAACTAATCTCACTGGAAGTCCACATCCCGCCCCCACCTGAGATAAAAAGGACCACAGTGAAGAACTTCTCAAAAGCCGACTTCACACTTCTAAAAACTAGTATGGTCTCTTTTAAGGCCCCCGAGACTGCGGAAACCATTACTCAAGCCGCTGAATCACTTACAAATGCCTTCTACCAGCACCTACAGGACTGCATGGATCAGGCAATCCCAAACAAAACAAAGACTCTTTGTACCAAAGGCAAGCGTCCAGTCTGGTGGACCCCAGCCATAAATAAGCTCTACAACAAAAGGAGGACGCTACTACAAGATAGAGCAAAATCCTTAAAAGGGAAAACACCCTTGATCATTATAAGTAAAAAACTAAGATCTCTCATAAAATCATCCAAGGCAAATTTTGAGAGAAAAGTCGCTAAGGACTCAAAGGACAATCATAAGGCCTTCTTTAGCTATGTTAGAAACCTGGGAGGAAACTCCCAGATATGCTCAGAATTAGTTCAAAATGATGTAAAAATGACTGAACCTACAGACGTTGCCAACATACTGGCTGACAGGTTCAGTGCAAACTTCTCCCTCCCCCCTACCCCCCAAAAGGTGAGATATCTATACCAGAGAATTATAGCCCCCCAAACATCTCTAACGCTCAGGTGAGAACTGCTCTCTCCAAGGCAAAAAACACAGCGTCCATGGGACCAGATGGTGTCCCCGGATGTGTGCTCCACTAACTCAATGAGGAATTAAACCCACAGTTAGGGCAGCTGTTTAATCTTAGCCTCACCTCAGGATACGTGCCTAAGGAGTGGCGTACGGCAACTGTGGTCCCACTTCACAAAGGCGGTGCCTCCACCGACCCGGGAAATTACCGTCCCATCAGCTTGACAAGCTTGATCTGCAAAGCTATGGAGAGGATCATAATGGAACTCATAAATAAAGACATAGGAGACTTGCAGACCTTGGATCCGACCCAGTTCGGCTTTGTCAAAGGCAGATCATGCCTTTTAAACTTGGATGACTTTTTCGAAACAGTTACCAAAGCCATTGATGAGGGAAAGGCAGTCCACACAGCCTACCTCGACCTGGCAAAGGCTTTCGACACAATACCCCACTCAGGTATCATTGAAAAACTCATCAGCTTAAATGTAAACCCATAAGTCTCCAGATGGGTTGCAAACTGGCTAAGTGACAGAACCCACAGGGTCAGAGTTGCTGGCGCCATGTCAGACTCAAAGCCTGTCACAAGTGATGTCCCACAGGGCTCAGTCCTGGGCCCTATCCTGTTCGGCATCTACTTTTCAGAAGTACAAGCAAACACAGGAGGTTTATGGCTGACAAAATTTGCAGATGACTGCAAACTGGGCGCCATAGTTGAGAACACATCTGACACAGATATCCTTCAGAAGGGTCTTATAGAAACGGATAACTGGTGCCAGAGCCATGGCCTAAAGTTAAACGCCAAAAAATGCATAGTCGTACCCTTCGGGAAAAACAAGGTTACCCCTAGCTACCATATAGGTGGCAACCCACTAAGCACAGAAGAAGTTATCAGGGATCTGGGGACCCAGGTTGTCAGTAACCTTTCATTCGACACTCACATTGCCAAAGTAGTTAGGAAGACCTTCTACATTGCCCACCTGATCATGAAGGGATTCACATCTAGATCAAGGGAAGTCATCGTCCCCCTGTACTCATCACTCATCAGACCAATGATTGAGTACAATGCCCCATTCAGAATGTACCTGACACGACACCTGTAGCAACTGGAAAGGCCCCAAAAGTTCCTCACCAAAAGGATAAAGGGTCTCAAAAATATGTCCTATGCTGCCCGACTGAAGGAACTTCAGCTCTATTCAGTCGCTTACCGTCTGCTCAGAGGTGACCTGTGCCTGACATACAAGGCCATGTCCAACCCAGAATTGATGAACATGCTTCACCTCAAAAAATCTAGATCCCTCAGAACTACAAGGGCGGGAGACTTAAACCTTAACACGGTTATTAATAGGATGTGCTGGAGGGACAGATTCATTACCCAGAGACTCCCTATGCTGTGGAACAAAATCCCGGTACATGTGAGGCAGAGCACCTCGCTGGCTTTGTTCAAGAGAAATCTTGACCAATGGATGGGAGATCGCAGATATACCCCAGGGATTATCTCAGTGTCACTGCTTGACAGAGGCACAGCAAAATAATGGGCATAGCATCCTCCAAACTAAAGGGGTGGCGAAAGCCACAAAACTCTGGGCTAGGCTTATAAATGCCCTTGGGCAGATAGCCTAGTATGAACCTATGAACCTATAAGGACTTATTTGTGACAGACGAGTACCAGTAAGAGTGAAAGGGAAGGTCTACAAGAGGGTAGTGAGACCAGCTATGTTATATGGGTTGGAGACAGTGGCATTGAAAGAAAGGCAGGAGTTAGAGCTGGATGTGGCAGAGTTAAAGATGTTAAGATTTGCACTAGGTGTGACGAGGGTGGACAGGATTAGGAATAAGTATATTAGAGGGTCAGCCCAGGTTGGAAGGTTTGAAGACAAAGCCAGAGAGGCAAGATTACGTTGGTTTGGACATGTGCTGAGGAGGGATGCTGAGTATATTGGGAAAAAGATGCTAAGGATGAAGCTACCAGGTAACATTAAAGAGGAAGGCCTAAGATAAGGTTTATGGATGTGGTGAGAGAGGACATGCAGGTGGTTGGTGTAACAGAGCAAGATGCAGAGGACAGGAAGAAATGGAAACAGATGATCCTCTGTGGCGACCCCTAACGGGAACAGCCGAAAGATGATGATGATAACTCTATTTGGGAGGCATCCGTGGTCACCATGGCCTGGTGTTGAGGGGGAATGAAGTGATGGCCTTGAGATACTAATGGGGAGTGAATCTATCACTGAAGGACCTTCTTGCAGGCATTGGTTATCATGATTTTGTGTGACACTGGAAGATTCAAGATTGACCATCGTGCGATAAGTAACCAATGAAGTATTCTCATAAGAAGATGAGCTAGGGGAATGAGTATGACTAATGCAGGTATTTTCCCCAGGACCTGAAGAACCAGTTTTGCAGAGGCTCCTGTTTTCCTGATTAATAATCATACATAATGGCGGAGATTGTCTACTCTGTCTTCTGGGAGCCTTGCAAGCAATGTATTCGTGTTTATCTCTGCTCCTACAATGACTAAGCTTTGACATGGTTCAAGAGCAGTTTATGGTAACATCTAGGGAAGAACAAAGTTGAAGTGTGTAATCCCTGGTTTTTAGCAGAAGATGCCTGGTCAAGGCGGTGATAAGCCAGTCTTCCAAATACAGAAACACATGGGCATCTCAGGTGAGCCGCCACTACTGTCATGCACTTGGTGAGCACTCTGGGGGCTGTAGTGAGACCTAAGGGCAGAACTTGAAAGTGGAAGTGACTAGTGCCTAGCCAGAAGCACAGGTACCTTCTGGATCACCTTTCCATTTTGATGTGGTAGTACGCATCCTGAAGGTCTATAGAGCACATCCAATTGTCTTTTCCTAAGAATGGAAGTATGGAAGTATCGACTGCAGTGTCACCATCTGGAACATGGTCTTTTTTACAGACTTGTTTAGATCACTGAGGTCCAAAATGGGTCTCCAGACACTTTTTCCTTGGAACTAAAAAGAATCTTGAGTAAGTTCTGGATCATCTCTGGTCTGTGGGGACTTCTTGGATGAATTTTTTTCTTAGCAACTTTTGGATTTCTAATGTTGCTTTTTGCTTCTGACTGGGTGAAACTTCTAGAAGGGACTAGTTTTCAGGAGTGGGGAAGGAGAACGGAACGATATATCCTATGGATATTATCTGCTGTACCCATTTGTCATTATCTTTTGCCAGGTTTCAAGGTGCATAGACAACCGACCCCTGACTGCCTCCAGAGACAAGCAGTTAGTCACTCCTTCAGGAGCGCTGGAAGGGTCTACCAAAGAACAATTCTCTGGAGCCTTGATTTTGCAAACCTCCCCTACCGTGAGGGTGGCTTCTTCCATTACTGCTCCCCCCCCCCACCTCTGAGGGAACTTTCACCCTGTATATCTTGGAAAGACATCTGAGATTTCTTGAATCACATCTTCCCACTAACTCTTTGACCTCTGGGATAGGGTCTAGTAGGTGTGGAAAAATGTACTCCAATGGCAGATAAGGTCTTACCTTCTTGTTCACACCTGGTGAGAGTTTCCTTTACTTTAGACCCAAACCAAGAAGAGCCATCAAAAGGGACATTAACAAAGGAAGATTTGCAGGGCCCTGCAAAACCACAAAGGAGCATCCAGGCCTGCCTCCTGACAGAAATGCCTGAACCCACTGCCCTATTCATTCCATCTGCTGCATAAGATATGAGCTTCATGGATGAGTTAACAACCACATTTAGTGTGGCAAGCTGAGCAATGACTTTGTCTGCTGCCGCATCAGCTACAGCTCCTTAGAGGGCGTCTGATAGTTCCTTTAACCGGTCCCTCTGTAACCTAGTGAAGTGAGTAAGATAATTCAGTGACCATAAGGCAAAGGCCACCAATGAAAAGATGTGCTTCCCATGCCTATCCATGGCCCTGGATCCTTATTTAGAGGATGAACAGAGGAAGAGGTGTCGGAGAGCTCCTTTTTGGTGGCTGCCACCACAACCATGGCATCAACTGCTACACCTTTCATCAAAAAAATTCTTATCCTTTAAAGGCTGTAATATATTTATTTGGCCTCCTAGGAGTAGGCTCTATGGTATCTGGGGTCCCCAAGCCTTCTCAGAGATTAACTCAATAAGCTCATCGGAAGGAAGGGTCACCCCAAGAGGTTGAAGGGCGAGACCAAAGGCCTTCAGGTAAACCGACTCCTTGGCAGAAGGGGAGATGATCTGCCTCGCTGCTTTAAGACTTCCTGGATGTCTCCAAAGGAGACATCTTCAGGAGGTGACTCTGGGGTCCCTTCTGCTTCATCAAGATTGGTATCAGATGTGATGGACTCCTCTGGGGATTCCAGACGCTTCCTCTTGTAAGTCCTCTTCCGAGGAACCTCCTGAGTGGGATATTCTGGGTAGGTTTCAGAAGAGGCTGGAGTCCCCTGCTGGACAACCTGAGGCCTAGGGTCTCTGCTGACCTGTGGAGAGGGGGTAGGTGAGAAGACGATACAAATATGCACTGAGATAAAAAAAAAAGAGAAACATCCTCTAACTTAAATGAATGTTAGTTGCATGTCCTCTAACTTAAAATTACACTAAAAATTAAGATAAAGGGAGAAAAGAGACTCACATCCATTAGGGTAAAGATATAATAAAAGATATAATAAAAAAGAGGGGTGTTTAAAATACGTGAGAAAACTACAGTAGAAAGAATATAATATGAAAAACACTTAGCCTAAAAGAAATCAAAGTGTCTCTCTAAAAAGAGCTATTCTGAAAAGCTGAAAAAACAGTTTTTAGCCAAGGCAAGGATCCTACATCAGTGTGGAAATGTCTACAAAACATTACACACAGAGCTAATCGTAGGAGGGGCACCGAGCAAAACTCTGATCGATCTGTGATATATAACATTACGTATCCTGTTTTTTGCTTATTTTTACTAGTTATTGCTTATTCTAAGGTATTTATAGCACTTTTGTCTGCTGCATACTTTTTACTGTATTTTACAGCTATAAACTAATCTGCACGGTTGTACTAAAATTATCTGCCTCACAGGGCCTGATAAATAAGGTTTTTACTGTCACACTCTTTGTAAACTTTTTCTAGCTAGTTTCACTGTGTGTAAGGTATGAACTGGAAATGTTCTCCACTTGTTAAACGCCTGTTTGTTGTTTTGATTTCCTGCCAAGGAGTGCATCATATAACTGATTTGTTTGCAGTTAAAAGCATTCTCTAGAGTCTCCTTGCTCCTTTATCTGTTTAAAACCTTCATTTAAAAACTCACTGCTGTTTTTCTGCTGTGATAAACATTTCTGTAGAGTTTTCTGCCTAAGTAGTGTAGGTAGTAGCCGCACCATTGTCCATATTCAGGATTGTGTTTCTGGGCCTAATTGTTTGTTTGCAGAGGCTGTGTGTCTGAGCACATTTTCCAGGCCATCTTAGTTTAGCAAAAGCCATTTTACATTTCAGTGCAAGTGTAGTGTTTATGGTTATTGGCTGAGTGGGGTTACCTGGACTATGGCTTGCAGTAAGCATCTCACTGGTTATTTTGAGCTTTCTTTTAAAGTTGTTTCAGGTTTCAACCTTCTGTTACTTAAGAAGTTACCTTGTGAGTGTTTCTGCCATTTCACACAGAGCTAATTGGAGGAGGGGCACTGAGCAAAACTCTGATCTGTGATATATAACATTAAGTATCCTGTTTTTTTATTTTTACTAGTTATTTCTCATTCTACGATATGTATAGCACTTTTATTGTCTGCTGCATACTTTTTACTGTATTTTACTGCTATAAACTAATCTGCATGTTTGTATTAAAATTATCTGTCTCACAGGGCCTGATAAATAAGGTTTTTACTGTCACACTGTTTGTAAATTTTTTCTAGCTAGTTTCACTGTGTGTATGGTATTAACTGGAAATTTTCTCCATTTGTTAAACATCTGTTTGTTGTTCTGATTTTCTGCCAAGTAATGCATCATATAACTGATTTTTTTTGTTTTCCCACCCTCCCTCCATATTGGTGTCTTATTCTTACACTAGGTGGGTTTGCAGGTGCCTGCCCATACTGTAAATTTGATCTGGGACACTCCTCCGAGACTAGTGTCATTAGATCATTCTAACTAATACAGAGATAACATCTGAGAAGGCCAACCCACTTAGTTTCTTAACCTTGAATTATCTTCTGCTCCTCCTTTCTCCCTTTCCACTTCACACAAAAAAAAAAAAAAAAAAACTTTGCTAGAATCCCCCTGTCTTCTGACAGAGTGTGCTTCTCAGCTGATAAGTATATCTTTTGGCACTTTTTAACTGTTCAGAGTTGAATAAAACAATAATTCAGTTCATAACAAATTCTGAATAAATTGCACTTATTTAAACTGTACTTGCTTTAATCCTGCTACACACTCAAGTGTGCTAGCTTGCACTGCACTTGAATTGTTTTAGTGCTGTTTTAGCTGCTTTTCTGTAAAAAAAAAATTAAGCTTGTTTCCTTCCTTCCCTGTAACTAGTCTAGTCCAGGTACAGATTTGCTGCATCCAGGACTGTATATAAGCTTCTGAGCCCCCCAAGCCTTTCTGTGTTGAAGGGAAACCTTGTAGCTTATCAGTGGGAATGGTAAGCACTAGGTAGGTCATAAGAGGAGTGGGTTCTGGCCCAGAAAGTGAAGTTTATTGGCCGTTCGGGCTGTTTTTCCATCTCTTTCAACTTTCTGGTTTAAAAGCCAGCATTTGCGCTTTTCCCGCCTTTCCTGTAACTAGTCTAGTCCAGATTTGCTGTATCTAGGACTACCTATAAGCTTCTGAGTGGTGCCAAAGTCTGCTCTTCAATTTTTCCCTTAGATCTGCTAGTTCTCTCCTCTCCTGCACTTTTACTAGCTTATTAGTTTAGCACTCTACCAGACTTCTTGTAGCACAATTATTGTAGCACACAAAAGTGCTACCAGCACTAAACTTTCTACAAGGAAACAGCTCCAGTACTTATTAATGTCCACCCCTCCAGGTATGTCTAAAGGTCAGTTTCCTGTGCTTTATCTTATTAACATGGTGAACTTAGGCATCCTGAGGCAATGTAGCAACTGCCTCATGTACACTGACAACCCTCTCCTCTTACCTCCCAACACTCAGACTTGCAAGAGATGCACTTATATATCCAAATTGGAAGCCAAGCACTCTCCAGCAAAGACCGGAAGAGCTGGTCAAGAGGAGAAGGTCAACACTTACACCATACCACATGGAACACAAAGCCCTCCAGAACACACACCAGCACTGCCTTCACATAAAAACACAAACCACACACCCACCTTCACGGAGGCTCTCAATAAAAATCTACCCAAACTGCAGAGGCTCTCAATAAAAATCTACCCAAACTGCAGAGACCTCCAAGGCAGAAATACACTCGACCACCACAACACAACACAACACTAATCACAAGACACATAACTCTCCTAAACAGTGTGCCACTCAACCAAAGCTCCTAAGGCAAAACAGCATGCCCAACACACTAGTCATAGGTGACTTGATAGTGAGGCACACTGATGTCCCACTCACTAGACTGAATAAGGAGAAAATAACAGTCAGCTGCCTGTCATGCGCCAGGATCCACCACATAACGCACGCACTCAGGTCCCTCAATAACAGGTACAAATATAACTCTGTCATTGCACATGTGGGTGTGAATGACCGGAGACATACCTCCCTAGACTACATGAAAAGAGACATAGCGGAGCTTTCGGATTATGCAGCCCAGGCGGGTATGACCCCCCCCCTGCCCTGAGTAGCATCCTACCATCACCCAGAATGATACCATGGTACAAGTAGAAAATGACTGATTTCACAATTGGCTAAGTTTCTGTTATAATTCTAAGGGGATCCAGTATCTGTCTGCCTGGGATGACATGACTGACAGACCTCGATGCTTTGCCTGAGATGGCCTGCATCTGTCACCCCTGGGCTTCTGGATATTAGCCAAGGCACTTGCCACCTCTAAAGTGCCTTTTTTAGGAGGTGTTCCAAAGACCAAATTACCACTGTAACAGCTACAAACAAATGCAATCTGAGGGTCATGCTGCTCAACGTTAGAAGTCTAAATCTCAAAATGCATTTGCTCGAAGCACTCCTTAAAATGGAGAACATCGACATTTGTGCCATAACATAAACCTGGTTCAAGGCAGCAGAAAGAAACCCTACACTACCAAGCTATAACTCATTCCACACCTTTCGGCCCCAGAACTTGGACCGAAGTTCCACAGGTGGTGGTGTTTCCATATTCATAAAGGATGCACACACCTCCAGACTGGTAGCCCAACATAACACATATGAGATACTTCAGGTGCAGCTAACACTGGGTAAGACAGAGATTCAGGTTGTAGCCTGCTATATGTCCCCAACCATGTCCTAAGACTCACACTCCATGTTCCTAACCACCCTGGAGAATATTAGGGTCCAACCTAACACTCTCATACTGGGTGACTTACAACTACTCCTCCATTAACTGGGAAAACTACTCATGTACCAATACACTTGCCCAATGTTTCCTGGAATTCATTAATTCCAATGCCCTGGACCAGCTCATTCTTATCCCCACTAGATGTAGCAACATCCTTGACCTGGTCATTACTAACATGGGTGACCGTTGCTCTATACCAATAATCAACTCCTCCCTGGTTAGATCCGACCACAAACTAATCACCTTGGACATCCACATCCCCCACCCCCCGCAAAGGTAACCACCATGAAAAACTTCTCTAAAGCTAACTTTGGACTCCTAAAAACAGAGGTGGCTAACTTCACGACACCCATGCAAATGGAGAATGGTTGCATGACAACCGAATCATACACAAATGCACTGTACGAACATGTACACAAATGCATGGATCTTGCCATACCCAAGAGAACCAAGACACTCTCCTCCAAAAAAAGGAAGCCAATTTGGTGCTCCCCTGCCACAAACAAACTCTACAACAGAAGGAGGAAACTGATGCGGAATAAGGTGAAGTTCCAAGACTGGAAAAACTCCCTTATCAGCCTCAACAAAAAGTTGAGCTCCCTCATCAAATTCTCTAAAGCAAGCTATGAAAACATAATTTCAGCAGATAGTACAGACAAACACAAGGCCTTCTATAGTTAAGTAAAGAATCCCCAGGGCAATATACCCAGATTTGCTCTGAGCAACTGCACAATGGTATCTCCTATACCGAGCCAAAAGATATTGCCAACAGATTCAGTGTTAACTTTACCCCTCCCCCCAAAGGACCAATCATAATACCAGTAGATTGCCAGGCACCCAGTATTACTGCTGCACAGGTTAAAACAGCACTGTCCAAGGCCAAGAATACAGCTTCTATGGGACATGACAATATCCCTGGCTCTGTTCTACATGAACTACAGAGTGAAATGGCACCACACCCGTGTGCCCTATTCAATCACAGCCTCACCTCAGGCTTTGTCCCTACCAAATGGCACACTGCTACAGTCATCCCTCTCCACAAAGGAGGAGTGACTACAAACCCTGGGAACTATCACGCCATTAGCCTGCCAAGTCTGAGATGCAGAGCTATGGAACACATCATCATGGACCTAATAAACAAGGATATAGGAATTCTCCAAACTCTGGATCCCACACAGTTTGGTTTTGTGAAGGGTAGATCATGCCTGCTCAACTTGGTCAACTTCTTTGAGTCAGTCACCAGAGCTGTGAATGAAGGTAAGGTGGTTCATACAGCCTACCTTAATCGGGCCAAGGCCTTTGATACCATTTCCCACTCAGGAATCGTAGAAAAACTCACTAAGCTAGGCATCAATCCCTATATCACTAGGTGGGTTGCAAACTGGCTCAAAGGTAGAACTCACAGTGTGAAAGTAGCTGACTCCAAGTCAGACAGCCGACCAGTCATGAGTGGAGCCCCAGAGGGTTCGGTTCTTGGTCCTCTCCTGTATGGTATCTACTTCTCTGAAGTCCAGGCCAACACAAAGGGACTCCGGCTGACAAAGTTCGTAGACAATTGCAAGTTGGGAGCTATTACTAACTCCCCAAGTGATGTTGATATCCTACAGAAAGGCCTCACTGAGACCAACGACTGGCATCAGAACTATGGCCTGAAGCTCAATGCCTACAAAATGTGTCATCATCTCCTTTGGGAAAAACACGGTTCCTATGAATTACCACATTGATGGTAGTCCACTGAACACAGAAGGTGTTATAAAAGATCTGGGAATACAAGTTGACAGCAACTTCTCTTTTGACCACCACATTGCCACTGTGGTCAGAAAGTCCTTCTATGTGGCACATCTCATTACTAAGGGCTTTGCATCCAGGAAGAAAGAGGTCATTGTCTCCCTCTACTCTTTCCTCATTAGGCCAATCACTGAGTACAATGTCCCATTTGGCATGTACCTCACTAGACACCTGCAATAACTGGAGAGGCTACAAAAGTACCTCACAACAAGGATCCTAGGTGTTAAACATTTGTCCTATATGGACAGACTCAGAAAACTCCCAGCTATTCTCTGTCTCATATCACCTACTTAGAGGCGATCTCTGCTTAACTTACAAAGTCATGTCTGACCCAGCTCTGTTGGAAATGCTACATCTAAAGAAATCCCAATCCCTCCGCACCACATGCTCCAGACACCTCAACCTCATTACCACAATCAACAGAACATGATGGAGTGGAGGGACAGGTTCATAACCCAGAGAGTCCCCATGCTATCTTCCCATAGATGTCAAGCAGAGCACCTCACTGGCCCTCTTCAAGAGAAATCTTGATGAGTGGATGGGAAATAGAAAATTCACCCCAGGGATCACTCCAGTGGCTCTACTCGACAGAGGCACTGGGAACTAAGGTTGGGTGGCACAATGCCAATATAATCCTATGGGCTAGGCTTTTAAAGGCTCCAGGGCCATTAGCCTAGTACACACCTATGAACCTATCAGTTACAGGAAACCATCTCCCTACATTGCAGCTAATTACCAGCTGGCTTATGACCTGAATGCTTTTTACTGCAGCTTTGATCACCCTGAGGCTACAAATGACACTGTTACCAGCTCTGTCAGTATTCATACTTATATGACTCTCTCTCACACATTCTCACATTCAGCCTGCATTACTTATCTCTGAGGAGGATGTGTATCATGTTTTTTTTAAAGACAGCAAATTAAGAAAGCAGCTGGTCCAGATGGGGTTTCACCCTCCTGTTTAAAAACATGTGCTAATCAACTGGCTCCTGTTTTTACTCAGCTTTTCAATAAATTGTTAGAGCTGTGTGAAGACCCCTTATGTTTCAAACAAGCCACAATCATTCCAGTGCCTAAAATAGCCACTATAACAGGACTGAATGACTACAGGCCTGTTGCTATGACATCAGTGGTCATGACGACTTTTGAGAGGCTGGTGTTAGCTCACTTGAAGGATATTACAGCTCCCTCATTGGACCCCCTTAAGTTTGCTTATCAACAGAACTGGTCAATGGATGATGCAGTTGATATGGGCCTGCACTATATCTTGCAACATCTTGACAACCCAGGGACATATGCAAGGATTCTGCTTGTGGACTTCAGCTCTGCATTTAATACAACAGTTCTAGAACTTCTTCACTTGAAAGTTTGCCAGCTTTCTGTTCCTGCTTCCACCTGTCAATGGATCATCAATTTTCTAACCAATAGGAAACAGCAAATGAAACTAGAGAAATTTATATCTAGCTATCGCACAATCAATATGGGTACCACCCCCCCCCCCCCCGGGGATATGTGCTCTCCCCATTGCTATTCTCCCTCTACACTAATGACTGCACCTCTAAGGACCCCTCTGTCAAACTTATTAAATACGCAGACAATACAACTATCATTGGGCTCATCAGGAATGGTGATGAGTCTGCATACAGACAGAAGGTTGAGCAACTGACCCTTTGGTGTAGTCAGAATAATCTGGAACTGAAGAGTCAAAACTGTGGAGATGACAGTGGACTTTAGCAGTGGCACTACAATATTATCCCCCCTCTTTAGATTTAATACTGATGTGTCAATTATGGAATCCTTCCAAGTTTTTGGGATCTATAATCTCCAGAACTTGAAGTGGGAGACCAATGTAGGGTCCACCATAAAAAAGGCACAACAGCGAATGAACTTTCTGCAACAGCTGAGGAATTTCAACCTCCCACAGGAAATATTGATTCAGTTCTATACAGCAGTCACTGAGTCTGTTCTCAGCTCATCCATAAAAGTGTGGTTTGGATCTCTGTCTAACCATGACAAAAACAGGTTAAATTGAATAGTCAGGTATGAAGAAAATATCACTGTTGCTAGTTTTTCCTCCTTACAAGACCTGTAATATTCCAGAGTCATGAAAATGGCAGGCAAGATCATCACCGGCCCTTCACATCCAGGCCACCATCTTTTTGAACTATTGCCATCAGCCAGGTGTTATACATTAATACGCACCAAAACAAGCAGATATAAGAACATTTTTTCCACAGGCCATCAAGTTCATAAACGGTTAACTCAGCTTATTGGGTTGGGGTATTTTTTTTTCCTAAGCCTCTGAGGATTCTGCAGTATTGTTTACATATTGTTAATACTTGTTTCTTTCAGAGTTTATTTCAGTATTTCCTGCTCTGAGTTGCATTTTGCACCTTGTATGTATATGTATATTTACTTTTTTGCCTTGTTCGTAACGGTTGCATGTATGTCGTTTGTCTTGTTCTTAACAGTTATATGTATACCATTTATGTAATTCATACTTGGAGAGTCACTGAAACCAGAGTCAAATTCCTTGTATGCATGCATACTTGGCCAGTACATGTGACTCTGATTTGGTCAAAAAATGTAGAAGTCTACAGATGGTACTTCTGGTGTCATTTTTGCTCAAAGGAGTTGATTTTGTGACTGGCAATACCCACTGTCATGTTGTACTCCCAGATTTGTAGAAGTCTGTGTTTGTGCACCAGCACTGATTCACTGCATATGGTGATTTTTCTTTTTTCCACTTGTGTACATCTGTGGAGTTAGAATACATAATTAAGCAGGTTGGGGGTGCAGGGGGTTTAGCCCCCATAAAAAAAAAAAAACTTTTTATGGTGTATACGTTATGTAGAATGTTTTCATATAAATGTTTTTTCAGTCAAATGTACTTTCAGTCATTTTTTCAACCATTTGTACATCAGTCAAAGCTACCACTGTTGAAAAACCAAACAGCTGCAAAAGTCTTGAAACTAATACTGTAAGGCAATACTATAGCTAGAACTAGGCAAAGGGAGTGGCTGCCAATCATGCCAATCATGAGTGAGTGCAGTACTGGCATTTGATATAGGATCTGCAGCTGATAACGCTGCTGTTAAAAGAATGCTTTCCTTTAGTCTCTCTAATGGTAGCAACTGCAGGAAAAAGCTATAAGCTCTTCAGTAACATCACATAACCTTTTTTTCGTCCTCAACTTTGATCAGAAGGGGTGGGTACTACTATGCAGATTGTCCAGGGTGCCATCATATCAAGTTACAGCTCTACTAGAAACAAAATGAATCACAAATAATCAATTCTAGCCCACTTCATGGCTATATACTGTATAGGTGTGCTTTAAAACAATGCTATATACTTTAAAATCATACCAAAAATGAGATCTTTCAGACAAACCGGTCTTTTATCAGGGAAAAAATACACTATTATATGTATGTATGTAGGTATTTTACTTTTAACCGTTGCAGCCCAGGTCATGGCTACAGAGGGTCCCCACAGACCATCCACTTTACACAGTTAACAAATAAACAAAAAATTAGCTATCCTTTCATGTAAGATCTGCTGGATTCACGTATTTGGAGGACAAGATCAAGGCCTATTACTATCAATCAGCTTGAGACCCCAGATACCATGCTGGAACTTCGTGGCGTCCACATAATCATCCAGTTCCTTCTCCAAGGGGCAGTTACATGGGCTGTCTAACTGAGAGATGTATTCTGGAGTTTGTCTGCAGTTAGTGAAGGCTCATAAAGAAAACAAGTGTCACTAATGACCCAGCGTTATAGCATATCTCTCAACCAAGTCTATATTAGAATACTGAAGTTTCAGAACTTTGAATGTTCTAATATCGACCCCTAATAAGGAAAAGCTGAAAATAGCGAAGTTTCAGAAAACCAAATTCTTTCCTAGGGAAAGAATTTGGTTATCCATTCCTGTCACTTCGCTATTTTCAGCACTGTGGTGGAAAGTTACAGGTCGGGTTCAGGTAAGTGTGCGATTGTGTGGACGTGAGGGTTAGGGCGGATTAGGTGAGTTAGGGTTAGGGCGCGGGTCAGATAAGTGTGCGAATGTTTGGATGTGAGGTTAGGGCGCGGGTGAGGTGTGTGTGCGATAGTGACGGACCTTAGGGTTAGGGTTTGGGTTAAGGTAAGTGGGTAGATAGTGGTGTATGTACAGTTTAGTGCAGGGTTAGATGTAAGATTTTAGGTGTATTTGTGTGGATTGCTGTTTGTTTGGTGTGTTTGTGTTGTGCGTATGTGTTTTGGAACAGCAAAATTTTTCCCTAGGAAAAAATTTGCTGTTCTGAATTTCCGATGTTATCGGTTTTCAGTTACTTCTTCTTCTTTCGGCTTTTTCCTGGTTAGGGGTCGCCACAGCAGATCACCTGTCCGCTCATGATTGGCAGTGGAGTTTTACGGTGTCGAGTTGCCAGCCCGGCACTCAACCTTCCATAGAAGGCACACACATGCACACACTCACACCTAGGGCCAATTTAGGTCGATATTAGAACAGTCAAAGTTCTGAAACTTCGATGTTCTAATATAGACCCCTCTCAACCTGCAGGCATTGAAAAATAGGCGGAAAGGCCCTTGAAAAACAGGAATATCCAGCTCCAAATCTGGGCATCTAATTAGGATCCAATTTGAATACCAAACAGCATACAATTCTGCCCACTTCCAGTAGGACAGTACTCAAACACAAGCTTAAAAATAGTGTGTGACAAAAGTGATGGAAAAATATCAGCATATTATCAAAGAAACGGTATAAAATCTGTAACCAGGTCATTTATTTTTGCTTCAGAGATAGAGAGAAGTAAGACATGTGTTCTCTTTCTTTAAATTATTGTTACCACTAGTACGTTGGTCATGTAGTGTGGTTTTCTGTGAACTAGACAGCTTCAAAAGTCAAGTGT